>NC_058131.1:538566508-538786048 GCF_016433145.1 Gracilinanus agilis
AAGGAAGGAAGAAAGGAAGAAGGAAGGAAGGAAGGAAGGAAGGAAGGAAGGAAGGAAGGAAGGAAGGAAGGAAGGAAGGAAGACTACAATCTATCTATATCACATCTACTATCTCTTTTTCTTATGAAGTTGATTTTCTTAACCTATCATTAAACTTAACATCCGTGTCATATTTCATCTCTTTTAGGTTAAGCCTAATATTGTAGCTTCTCAGAATCATTTTTGGATTCTGACTGTGATTCAGTGTGTTAGCTTTCCTTCCCAGTTTTGTGCCATTTACAAATTTAATAAGCATGCCTTGTATGCCTTTATACAGTCGCTGATAAAATAACACAGGAATATGTGTAGATCTCTGGAGCATTCCATCTAACCTACTTCTGTCATTTCCATAAGAATAATGTAAAAGATATTGTCAGATGCTTCCTGAAAATATAGGTAAAATAAGAGATGCTGCAAAATCTAAAAAAAGATCTCAGAAGTCATGGGAATTGGGATATCACCTTTTTTGGAGCCTTTTGTAAAAGACTTACTTTCTAAACCTGAGGAAAATATTGTCCACCTTATTATGTATAATTAAACTGACTAGGGGTCTTTCTGCTATTTGTAGTAAACTGTTGTTTCAAAGTATTTGGCTAAGGGGGCAGCTAGGTAGCTCAGTGGATTGAGAACCAGGGCTAGAGACAGGAGGTCTTGGGTTCAAATCTGGTTTCAGACACTTCTTTTGCTGTGGGATCCTGGGGTAAGTCACTTAACTCCAATTGCCTAGCCCTTACCACTCTTCTGCCTTGGAACCAAAACACAGTATTAATTCCAAGACAAAAGGTAAGGATTAGAAAGGAAAAGTAGTTGACTGTTTCTAGACAATATGTTTCCATTCTCCTTTTTATCTTACCAACTGAAACTGTTTTTAATCTCTGTATAACTACTATCTAATAATCAAATTTAATTCTTATACCTAGATTTGTGGGATAAAAATTAATATGCTAAAGATATAAGGAACAATTCCCATTCATATGCATCCCTGTTCTCCATCCCTATCTTGGCCTGTTTCCTTCCCACCAGGATTTTGAGAAAGCATTCAGCAATGCCTATAATGCTAGTTTTAAGTTTTCAGCCAGGAGACCACTTTACATATAAAAGTGAATATGAAAAATTAGCATACTTAAACTCTCAACATTTTTCATGATATTTATCTTAGGTTACAGCTACCCTTACATCTACATTTTTCATATCATTTTCCCAGTTTTTAAATTTTCTGTATGCACATGCTTCTTGAGAAGCAGTGATTCACTAGAAAGTGTGGTGGCCTTGGAATAGAGAAATCTGAGTTCAGATATCCTACTTTGAACATTTTTGCTGCATGATAGTAGGCAAATCATTTAAAGTATGTGATCCTCAGTTTTCTCATATGTAAAATGGGGATGACATCATTAATACATTTCCTCTAGACTTGTGAGGATAAAGTGAAATAATTCATATAAAGCATTTGTAAACCTTAAAGTATCATAAATACCAGGCATTATTATTGACTATTTGGGCTTTAAATGTAGAGTGTAGTTCTTTGGAGTATAGCATATAGGTCATGTTCCCTCATCCTTAAATTTAACAATAACCTGATCTTGTTCCAGTGTTTATATATCTATTCCCCTGAAAGAAAAATTTCTTTCCTATATAAAATGCTCTGTGCTTTAAATTTCTTGTAGTATGGTTTCCCCTTGATATAGATTTAACTTCAAAGAGATTGAGTCCTAGAATTCATATTTATTTTAAAATCCAGAAAAATATTGTCATTCTGTCTTATAAATGAGATAACAAAGCACATTTGCTACTTTTTTTGTCAAGAAATCAGACAGCAGAAGAATTCAGAATCCCATTGTAATTTAAAGACTTCTTTATATTAGAATGAATGCATGCTGTGATTTTTCAGTTTACTTTTTTTTAATATCACTGTCATCACCCATTTACTCCTTCTCTTCCCTCCCCTTGCCAAAAGAACCCTCTCTTGTAACAAATAAGAAATTAAACACAACAGACTATGATTTGTTATTAAACAATTTGGTGAAGCATAAAGAAAAAATTATCTCATCATCATTATAGGGGAAAAGCAACAATAAGAAATGAAGACTAAGAGGAAGAAAGGGATAATTATTATTTAACATTAAGTGTAATAATATAGAAGAATAGAGCCAAAATAGAAGCTATAAGGAAAAATGTGATAGAATACAGGACACGAGGATCTAGTAACCCAGCCTGGTAACACACTAGGATAAGAATATAGTATAAAAGACTTTTCAGAAAACACAAGCAGTAACCAAAAAGAGAAATATTAGGACTTTCTTCCTTCAGAAGAATCCACAGACCTCCAATTTTTAGAACATCTCCAGTTCTAATGTAGACCATTTGTTTAAGGGAGAATTTGCATTTGCCTACAGTTCTGGTGATTCAATTCAACAATTAAGCAAATGTTTATTAAGCATCTATTCTGTTCCAGGCATTGGGGCCCTATGAAAAAAGGAAGTAGTCTCTTTTTCAAGGACTTTACAATTTATACTAGATTATAAAAATTGTCATGGTGTCAGCAGATATGTGAATAACTCTCCTTTGTCTTGTCTACATGAATCTCATGATAGAATGGTGAATTATGGTCAAGCCATTTTAATCCAAAGCCTCATAAGTAAATGTGCTTAAAATTAAGCTGTAATAGTTTGATATTTTATGACAATGGTATGATAAAAATGATAGAAATGTAAGTTACATTTATGGTGATATTTCTTTTGCTCTTTTCTCAGAATAGATTCTCTAACTATTCTTGGATACAATTGGAATTTTACAAATAAATTGGCTAACATGACCATAACCATTGATCCAATGACTTCTACTAGGTGTATGCCCAAAGGAAATCATTAATAACAAAATAGTTTGCATATACACAAAAGTATTGTCAACATGGAATCTAGTAAGCCCCCAAACTTGTAGCCTAGAAAGATTTAATGAACACCAGTTTACTTAGCTAAAAGATGACCACATGTGAGAATTCCTCCCTGAGGAAAGGCCAAGCCCAAGCCGAGTGACTTTTACCTTCTTGTCTTCTTTTCAGAAATATATATGTATGTGTGCATATATATGTGTGTGTGTGCATGCATACGTATGTAGACATGCATGTATGTCTACATATACATCCATATATATCCATGTCTGCATGTATATATAACACATATTTATGTGTGTACATGTATACACCCATATCTGTGTATACAATTTCTATATGTACCTGTTTCCCTAATAGAATTAAAATCTTTGAAAGTAGGTACTATTTGATTTTTAACTTGTATCTCTAGTGTCTAGCCCAATGACTGGTATGTAATAGGTGCTTGTTGATTGACTGATTTGTTGATTGAAGTGATGAGTCAATATGTTGTAATACGGCAAAAGAATCATCTTCATTTAAAGAAATAATTTTGACAAAAACAGGATTGATATTTTACTTGTGTCAGAACATCTTTGTCACTTCTGATGATTTTGCTGCATTTCCCAAATAGGGATCTGAAGGATATGGAATTGGATACTTCCTCGATGGAAAAGAGGTTTGCCTATAAATTTTTGAAGAAGATTCTAAAATATGTTGACTCTGCTCAAGAGTTTATCGCCCA
Source organism: Gracilinanus agilis (assembly GCF_016433145.1). Classification (NCBI taxonomy): domain Eukaryota; kingdom Metazoa; phylum Chordata; class Mammalia; order Didelphimorphia; family Didelphidae; genus Gracilinanus; species Gracilinanus agilis. The sequence continues at coordinate 538,570,159 of NC_058131.1, forward strand.
TTTGGGTAAGTTTCATCCTGAAACAATGACAAAGTTGCTATTTCTTTTTTGCTCTTAAATAATAGTCATTTTGATTAATATAGAAAAATATTTCATACTATTGCATATGTGAAATCAATATCAGATCACCTTGCTATCTCAGGGAGGGATAATAAAAGGAAAAGTATAGCGGGGAGAGAGAATATGGCTTAAAAATTTTTAATGAGATTAAAAATTGTTTTTTCATGTAATTAAGGGAAAAAAGTAAAATATCATTTTAAAAAATAATGGTCATTTTGAATTAACATTTTCCAGGGTTATTTTGACATTTTACAATGTTATAGGAAAAATCTTGTTTAGCTTTGTTTTTCCCCTACTTGCAGAGCACATCAAACATTGATTCATCTACTAGGTTCTGACTCATTTGTTACTACTCATTCTAAGTCTAACTCTTATATTTGTTTCTATATGACCAAATAAGGATAACTGAATCTCTTTGTGCCTATTTTCTTGCTTATCAAAGGAAGATGACAGCAATGGCACAGTTAAGAGTACTAAGATCACAGTGATAATTCTGTTAGCTTTTCTGTTTGCCATGCCATATCAGACTGCTCATTCTTGTTGTGCTTACTTCCAGATGTTTTTAATATAAATGTTTTCTCTATGTATATCTGTTGATTGATAAATATATTTGCAGAATAAAATACTTTGTGGAATTTAAATAATTTTGGAAAAGGTGAGCTTTTCTTTAATTTGGCACCTGTTTCTTATTCTGCCTGACATTTTTGTCAATTGTGTCTTTGTAGAAGCCATTGTTAGTAGTGGGAAAACAGAAAAGTCTCCCCATGACCAAGAGATTAAATTCTTTGCCAAAGTAAGTGATACCCTGAATTCATAAAATTAATAAATTTTTCTCTATTCCTAAGTGGACCTAATAGATATCACTGGGTCAGAACAGAAATCATTTGGTCCAGCTCCCTCATTTTACAGAAGAGAAAACAGGCCTTAAGGGGTTGTGATCCTCTTAAGGTCACAGGTGAAAGTAGATTGATTTCAAAATACAACCTTTAATTGTAAATCAGTTTTAGCTCTTTCTATAGCACCACTAATTATTGATCGTCTAATGGTATTGGGGGTATCCTAGACATTAAGAATTAGCAGATAAATTATTAAATAATGGTATCTACAAAACTATTAGTACTCTAATGGGAGTGTCCCATTTAATCAAGTTGAAGAACAAACTACTTAAAAAAAAAAGTAAAAAATTTTGGCCCTCACTAATCTACACCTGATTTTCCAGGTTCTCCTTCCCTTGGTTGACCAGTACTTCACCAATCACTGCCTCTACTTTCTTTCATCCCCACTAAAGCCACTCAGTAGCAGTGGATATGCCTCTAATAAAGAGAAAGAAATGGTGGCCAGGTGAGTTAGTGCACAAAGGAAAGTTCAAAATATGTTTATGTATTTTTTAAGACTTAGTTTCTTAAGAGAATTTAAGAATAGATTCTTCATTTGATAATTGTTGCTAACTACCCTTTAGGTCTTCTTTTTGGTAAAAGACATATGTTAATGTATTATGTTGGTTATTAAAAACAAATACTTTTGTAAGAAAGCAGGAGGGGTTGAACCCATCATTCTTCCTCAAGTAAAATTTAGCAAAAGTCTGACATTATTTTGTAACTTGTAGCAGGAGTGAAAATTTTCAGAGTTGGAAAAAGGAATCTAGTTTTGAGGAAGAATTTGATTTCAATCAGCAACTACATTATTATTAACCCCATTCATATTATGTCTTACAAAATGAAGATGAATCATTCCCTATACTCCTTGGAGTCAGACTCACTCTTTTTTTCCCCATGGCCAAATCAAGATGTCTAATCCAGGATTCAGGAAGATATAAACTGATTTAAATCTCTATTAGGGAAAAAAAAGTTTTTCTCAAAGCTGTTTTCCAATAATTCCAATTCCAATGTGCACAGCTGATGGATAGCTAACAAAGAAATATGATGGCACAAGTCTAATAGTAGACAAATTCAACCATATTTTATATTTTTCTACATTCGAATGATGTTGGAGAAAGTAAATTGCCCAGGCTTTTGAGCTCAAAGCATCTAATATGATAGTACATCAGTCTACCCAAAGTATTTAGGAATGCCTACTTATCGTATAATAAGTACCTAGGCCACATTGCCACTAAGCACCACTAATCATGTAGGAAAAAAAAGAGATTTTCAAAAATAAACATCTAAGTTCAATAATTAGCAGGAGAGAAATAGCCTCATATGAAGCAAAAAAATCTTAAAATCTATGAATACTCAAAAAACTTGCTAAACACTTTAGGTAGCCTAAATTTATTTCATTAAATATTGGAGGTGTGAGGGACAAAATAGAAATTGAAAAGTGAGTTAGCTACATAAATCCAACATAAGGCAATTGTGTACATTTATAGACTTTTCCCATTTCTAAGATATCTCATTTTTAATTCTTTTTTTCAGTTCAAGGAAATATAACATTTATTCAGATAAATTGAATTATTGAATTATTGAAATTCCATCTAGTTTCTATTATTTAAGTATGTACTATATGATTTCATCCATGCAGGTACTCCCTCACACCCACTGAAACCTCTCCATGTCTTCATAGACCATCTTCCATCAATCAATCAACAAGTATATATTAAACATCTGTCAGGTGCTATCTTAGACATTGGGAATTATAAACAATGAAACATGAAACAATCCCTATTTGAAGTCATCTTGCATTCTAATGGAAGCAAATGCATATCAAAATATATACAGTTAAAATATATTTATGTAAAAATAAATATATACAAAGTCATTAAATAACAAAGTAGTTTAGGGGAGAGGGCAGTAGCATTTGAGGTTATCAGGAAAAGTTTCATGTAGAAGATAATGCCTAAGTTACATCTTAGCTTAAGAAAAGCATTCTGTGAAGAAGAGGTAAGGAGAGAATACATTTCAGGCTTAGGGTATGGCCAATGTAAAGGCCCAGAAACCAGAGGTGGGGGTAGAATGTATGAGTAATGCCAGTTTGATTGGAAGGCAGAGTGCCAGGGGGCAAATAATAGCCAATGAAATTCCAAAGAAAGGCTGGATGCAGGATATGTAGGACTATAAACAGAGTTTATATTTTATCCTTGAGGCAATGGGAAATGACTAGTGGTCAGATCTGTGCTTAAGGAAAATTACTTTGGTAACCAAGTAAAATAAACTGGATTGATGAGGACCTTGAGGCCAAGAGTCCATTTAGAATATTTTTGCTATAATTCATTAGTTGCTATGGTCATAAGTATCCATCAGATAATTGCCAACCTCCTGGTAATGAATTTTTCCAAACCTAGCTAGACAAGACATTAAAAAAAAAAGATGAAGAATATATCATCAGGCCTGTGCTCAAAGCCCTTCCGGCTTCCCTGCCCCACCACACCATCCCTCCCCAGCTTCCTGTGCTCCGATAGCTTAGTCTTTGAGAACACAGGTTCACCTCTATATTACAATGAGACATCAGAAAAGGATTTTACTGGAAATTGGGTGTGTGTGTATGTGTGTGTGTGTGTGTGTTTGTGTATATATGGAGAAAGAGAAAGAAAGAGAAAAAAACAATATACTACATACATACACAACATATTTAGATATGCAGATATAAATTTTCTTGACAAATTTTTTTCTAAAAAATTATTGAATTGTCAGTATACTAAAAACAAAAGTTGACAATATAGCACATTAAGGTTTGAAAAGCCCTTGGCATATACATCATATCCTCTAAGCATCCCAGTGACCTTGTGGGGTAATTACTACAGGTATTAGCCTCATATACATGTGAGAAATTTAAGTTTGGAGGAGGAGAAATGACTTTCTCATTGTCCCATAGTTAGTATCAAAGGTAGATTTAAATCCTGGTTTCTCCCAACTCTGACACTAGCACTTTTTTCCATTAAGCCACACTTGCTTCTCTCTTAGTAATTACCCAAATGGAATATCTAAATGCATATATTGAATAAGGTTACCTTGTACCAAGCCCTTATACTTATCCTCATGTTTCTTTCTACTCTTGTTCTGTTTACACTGGTAGTTCCCAAACTTTTCTCTTGGTTCTTATTCTTCAGGTCACTTTTCAAGTTAGCAAAGCATCTAGGGATCCTTTGGAATTGTCATCTTCAAAATTTCAAGTATGATGAAATTAGTCAGGAGTAAGCAGAGTAGAGGGACCTGCAGCCTTGAAACTCAGGGCTTAGAGCAACAATCTTGCTTAAATAATTTTCTATGTAAATAGGGAAAGACTTCAGAGTTCTAGATTCAGACCTTGCCTCTTCATACAAATTTCTTAAAATACTTAGCATTTCATGATAGCATTAAAAGCCAGCCAACTCAGCCATCATTATGGCCCCAAAATGTTATTTTTTTAATAATTATCTTTAAATACTCTTATTATATTTGTTAAACTTATCTTTTATGCAGTTCAGACTCCCATTGCCTGTATTCTCAAAGGCATACTGGAGTAGTGAATAGAGACCTGGCCTCTTAGTACCAGGAAAACCTGAATTCAAGTCCTACTTCTGGCATATACTGACTAGGCAAGTCATTTAGCCTCTCAGTACCCTACCCAACTCTCTTAAACTGTAAATCAGGGAAGAGTTGCTGATTTGCATTATTAGACAAAGTTTCTTCATTGTAGAGTTCTCTTCACCCAGAAAATAACAGCTCTTAGACCAATTAAATAAAATCTATAAGCTAGATTAGGCAAGTATCATCATTTCTAGAGGTAGAAACTAGAGTTTATTGAAATAAAGTTGCCTAAAATGCCACTATTGGTTTGTGGAAGAACCAGAGATCTAGAGCCCAACCCTACAACCAGAACCATTGACTTAACCATCAAAGCATACCTTCAGAAAGAGCTTCCCTCAAAAGCCAAATAGAAAGGGGAAACAAGCAGGGAATATTTGTTTTCTAATTGACCCCATGCCTAATTTCTTTTGGTCTGTTCTTATTACTTTTAGGCTCATAGATGTTACTTATTTTCGTGCCTAGAATAAATGACAAAATGAGATGTTCTGAAGAGAATATTCCATTTAATACTCAGAGATAGTAAATAGGGCCAGGGAACAAATGTCTATAAAATTGCAGGTATATAAATAAAAAATTGCAGGTTGCCATCTACCCTTACCATTCACACATCTTCATTCAATAAACATTTGTTTTGCATGAATTTTAAGAGAGATACAAAACTAAATAAAGCAAAGTCTTTGGCCTCAATGAGCTCATAGTCTAACAAGAGATATAGACCACATGCACAAATAACTATTAAATAAAACATAATATATTAAATATGTAAAAGAAGTATAAACAAAATGCTAATAATGTTGAAGCATAGTCATTATAGTAGGAATATAAATTAATATAGAGTTGGAAGATTTGGTTTCAAGTCCCTGCCTAGTTGGCTGCTACTAGCTTTATGACTTTAGGCGTGTAATTTAATCTGTTGGAGCCTCAGTTTCCTCACCTGTAAAAGGGATAATGATAATTATCCCTTTTAAAAGGATAAATAATATTTATAAATCAAATAATAATATTTGCTTTAAATACCTCATGGTATTTTTGGGGGGATTAAATGAAATAATGGTCATAGAGTACTTTTTTTGTACGTCATAAAGCACCATATATTTGTGAGCGGTTTTCAGTGTTATTATTATAACCTTTATGAGAATGGGAAGTTAATTTCCAACTAGAGAATCAGAGAAAAATTCATGTAAAAGATAGTACATGATCAGAGTTTTGAAGGATGAGTGCAGTTTCAGCAAGTAGAGGCAAAATAAATGTACAGAGAAAATAGAAACAATAAATAAATGTCCTTCCTTCATAGAGCTCTTTCTTGAAAGGAATAGCAGCCATCCCAAGCAGAGGAGAGACCCTATTAGCATAGCCATGCAGTCAGCCAATAACCTAATGAGTGTCACAAGACCAGGAAGTAATTTCTTTTAAATTTGCTCTATAGCATAAAAATTCCCCATTTTTGAGTAATAATTTTCATATATGAATTACCTTTACAATTTTTTGCAAAATGATACATGTATATATATATATATGTATAAATCTATATATAATCTCATTTCGTCCTTACAACAATCCTTGTGAGGTAGATACTTTTATTATCCCCATTTTACAGATAAGCCAGCTGAGGCTTAGAAAGGATAAGTGACTTGCCCAGGATCATACTACTGTTTCAAAGGTGGGAATCCAATCCAGATCTTCCTAATACCAAGTAACGCACTCTTTCCATACTACCATGAAGCCCCCTAACATAGCACTTTATCATTTAAAATATGTCTTCTTCATAACTTTATTTTTTTTTAAACCCTTAACTTCTGTGTATTGGCTCCATGGCAGAAGAGTAGTAAGGGTGGGCAATGGGGGTCAAGTGATTTGCCCAAGGTCACACAGCTGGGAAGTGTCCGAGGCCAGATTTGAACCTAGGACCTCCCATCTCTAGACCTGGCTCTTAACCTACTGAGCCACCCAGCTGCCCCCTACTTCATAACTTTATGACATAGGTAGCGTAAATATTTTAGCCCAGTTTACAGATGAGAAATGTTCAGAAGGTTCAGAAATGAGAAATGACTTGTCCTCATTACTACCTTATATTTCCAATATATGCTCCAGTTACACATTAATCATGTGCAAAACATGCAGTGATTTGTCATCTACTTCTTAAATTCTTTTAATTTATTCATGGACCATAATATAACTTTATATTTGAATGTGTTATAGAAAATGCGCTATAGCAAGATGTGACTTAAAATGCTACAAGATATAGCAATTATCATCGAGATGTTGTTTTCTTTTTTTAAAAAGTCACTTCCATTTTAGTTTAGGTCCTCTCCTTCCCACCCCCACCTCCTCCACCAAGAAAGCAAGAAAAAAAAAAAAACTTGTTAAAAACATGTACAGCTCAGCAAAACAAATCTCCACATAGGCCAGATATATTATTACAACAAGGTTGGAATTATTCTTTAAATAGTCTTTATAATTCCATTACGAAAGAGAATGTCCTTCTGTGTGTGTGGTGCAGAATATCCTTGGAGGGAACTGCAGCACACCTTCCCTTCACTCTGTTCTCTCCCCGTTGTTGAATGTTGAATTCTGAACAATCGTTTAATCTCTTTGCCTTTCCTACTCTTTTGCGTTCTTTTCTGCTTTAGCCTATTCTGCAAACTTGCTGCTCTTGTTAGACATAGGATTTCCCTCTTTGGTAAGTTCAGTGAAGTATTGATCAAGCTGTCCCTGACCTTGTCCCTATAATTATCCTAAATTTGCATTTTTTTCTCTACTCAGTACTTTGTTAAATATACCTAAGGCTTTGGACTGAGGTGTCACACATATTTACCATAGGTGTAAAGCATGATAAATTATTTTCTTGTCCCTTTAACAATTCCTGTTTTTCACATCAATGAATGTTTTAAGATTTGCTTCTAATACTAATCATGGGAATGGAAGCTGAGTCAGTAATAGAATAAATGCATAATTTTAAAATAGAAACATAGCATTGTAATAATGGTGTTCAATTACAACATATTTACAGTGTATGAACTTTGATGACAATAGATTGCATTTTTAAGAAAGGCAAAGCAATCTGTAAAGTCACAGAAGACCCTTTATATTTTTATTCTAGGAAGTGACTCTACTACAATGGTGAGCTGTCTACACATCCTAGCTCAGACACTTGACACAAGGTAAATTTGCCCTATTTTTTTTTACAGCTTATTAAAGACTGCTTCTCTATCTTCCTCCCTTCATTCGTTACATTTATTACCTGTGGAGCAAAAGACATGCCACTACCTAACTGGGGAAGTTTGGGAAAGAGAAATGACAGAGCAGGTGTCAAATTGTTGAATGAAAAGGCTTCCAAATTCCTTAACTAGTTGTTATGGCCTCAAACCATTTCTGAAATTTTTATGCCATTTTTTCTCCATATAGCCAGCCAATAGATTGCCTATTTAAAAAAATCTAGTCACTTTTTTTCTACCAATCCAATACACCAAAATCTTAAAGCCTCATCAAAATCTGATTCCAAAGTTTGCTTGAAATAATCATTATTTTCCCAATTTTATCCATAAAAACCCACTGGTATAGATTCTCCTCAGTACAGTTTCTGATTCATATTTTTTTCTAGTCAGGCAGAAGGCCTCCTTTTATGACAATTAAGTGATTTCATGATGAACTTCAGGGAGGTCTTTTCATAAACCCTTGCATGTAGAGGCATGCAAATAAATATAACTTCCCCTTAAGCTAGTAAATACGTAATCAAGGCCAATTTCTTTCTCAACCTATTCATTTTCAGTAATACTAACATATATTCCTGTCAAATAGACATTGCACTGTAACTAGGTAAGCAGTTAAAAAAAATATATATTGAGTTAAATTATTTAATATTGTCGATGTGGAACCTAGAAGCCCCAAAACTTGTAGCCTAGAAAGATTTGATGAACTCCAGTTTACTTAACTTGAAGATGAAGGTCCCAGGTTTGATCTTGTTGAGGGGTTTCTTCCCTGAGGGGGACTCCAACTACACTTGTCTCAGACTAACAATAGACCTTATTTTGAGCTTGAGTGGGGATGATCATTCCCCATCAGGGCCAAATCCAAGCCCAGTGACCCTTCTTGCCTCCAGAAGCCTTCTTGCAGTATATCACATTTGTTAGTCAGTGACAAGTGAAGTTGGATTTCCCCTCCCTCAGGGAAGAAACCCCACTCAACAAGGCCAAACCTGGGGCCTTCATCTTCAAGCTAAGTAAAATGGGGTCCATTAAATCTTTCTAGGCTACAAGTTTGGGGGCTTCCAGATTCCATGTCAACAGTATGAAGGTACAGTTCTTACTTTAGGAGTTAACTAGTCTCACCAAATCTAGTATTTGGTGAGACTAGTATATATCCTATATCCAATATCCTAGGGACTACATAGTAGTCAAATGTCTATCTAAAACACATTCCAACAAACCATTTGAAGTATCAGTTATTAAAATACAACTGAATAAAAATTCATATAATGATTCTAATTTTGATCATTTTATATTTACAGAACAGTAATGAAATCAGGATCAGAGCTTGTAAAGGCTGGGTTGCGTGCATTCTTTGAAAGTGCTGCAGAAGATTTGGAGAAGACTTCAGAAAACCTAAAGCTTGGGAAGTTCACACATTCCCGAACACAGATTAAAGGTGTCTCTCAAAATATCAATTACACCACAGTGGCTCTCTTACCCATATTGACTTCCATCTATGAGCATGTTGCTCAGCATCAGTTTGGAGTGGATTTACTCTGTAAGTTACTTTTTTTTTAATTTGCCATTGATTTGCAAGGACTTGACAGGATTGTAAAATTGTACATGGCCACAGGCAGCAGGTGTTCCTTTCATTTACTCTAAACTCTTAAGTCTGATTAAGAAGCAGTTTGATTTCTCCATGTTTTTTATTTCTATACTTTTTTATTATTGTCTTTAAAAAATAAAAAGTTACTTAAAGTGTTGTGGGGTGCTAGAGGTGAACCTCCAGGATTCAGGAAGGATACCTTTTACAAGAATGCAAAACTCCAAAACTTAGCTTAAAAATAAGAAGAGAAATTTATTAATTTAGAAATTAATGTTGAATATGGCCAGGGGGATAGCAAGGTGGAACAGCAAGATGGGGTGCTGCTCCTTGGGAGGACAGCATGGCTGGAAAAGCTGTCCCCCAGATGCCATCAATTCTGTGGATTTTATACTCTTTGCAACAGTGTTGACATGATGCTGTATCATGGTGACTCTAAGAGTGGTAAACACTAAGGCATTTGGGGGGAGGGGTTGGCATCTGACTTGGTCTGCCTGGAGACATAGGGAGTCTCATACCCTCATAGTTTAGGGGGCAGATGGATGTCTGTAATACGGCCCGATAGTACTGAGGTATAGCCTAGACGTGCATCTCTGTCCATCTCAAATCTAAAGGAAGGTCCAAGAATGATAATGATCTCAGAGTCTTATAGAAGTTATCAGATATTATTGGGTTAGGAGTCCCAAAGATAAAAGGGAGCAAAGAAATTTCCCTGCTTACAGTTTGCCTGGGCTTGGGGGTTACGATGCCCATCCCAAAAGAGAAAAATATATGGGAGGTAGAAAATATTTAATTTATATTCCATGACTTTCTTCTCTTTTCTGGTCCAAATTTTTAGACACTACTTACATAAACTTTTCCTTACTTGGAGTTATTTCATTTCAAAAGTTATTTTATGGTCAAAGGAGCTATGAAGTCTCCAAAAATTAATACAAAATTTTTGCCAGATATTCAAAATTCTAATTTGTTTATTTCTCTGAAGAACATTTTGAAACCAGGAATCAGAGAAGTTGCAAAAGTGTCCAGATATGTTAACCAGCAGCAGGTGTTATTTTTTCACCGACTGCTCTCTGTAGATATTATTTTGCAACCATTTAAAAAAGTTTTACTATCAAAATTATGTCTGTGTTTTAACTGACTAATTGCATATACTTAGGGTCTGCTTGACCCTTAACAACTAAAATGATTTGTTTGGAGAAAAAATTCAGATAAGTTAGTTATGTAACCAAAACAAATGAAATTTTCATTTTTTGTATCAACTTTGTTGAAATTATGTTGATGGTGTTAGAGGCAAGCAGTCATTGTGAAGATATAGCGTATTTTTTTTAGATTTCTTTACTGTTGTTGACTAGGAAAAAAACACAGAACTATTAAATAGTCAGAAAAACTACTCTTTAATCAAGGAAAGGGGTTCAGTGCAATATTAGGCCTCCACTCAGAGCTGCAAACACCCACACAGAGTTCTGAGGATTGAAACTTTGGATGCTCTGGACACTGACCTCTGGGAGAGCCAACTGCGCAAGATTGACAACTCCAAGGAACAAAAGAATTCGGGGAACCTATATACCATTTGGGGAGAAACAGGGGCAGGGAAAGATGATTGACATTACCATAGCTACAAGAAAATGGGCATGTTCAAACTATAGGGACAGGATACAATCAAGCTTGGGAAAGAAATCATAGCCAGAGGCTAGTGTGTAAGGGAAGGGGCTACTTTCACTGGATACTAAAAGGATGGTCCCTGCCCAGGTGTGGGTCTTCTTGGAAAAGGGTCTCTGATACAATGGGGAAGACTACCTAAGACAGAAAGAATACTTAGTATATGCTTACCTAACTAGAATTGTCATTTATCTTAGGGTCCATTATCTTAGGGTCAATCTGAAACTGCTAGCCTGAGATTCCCTTCAGAGTGGATTCTCAGGGGAACAGGGAACAAGTACAAACTTTGGGGTCTCCAACTTACAAGCTAGCCCTAAAACTTGAGGTTCATCAGATCTTACTAGGCTACAAGCTTGGGGTTTCTAGATTCCATGTCAACAATGTCTTTAAAAAATACAATTTCTTAAAAAATGATTAGAAAACAGATTTCTCTGAGTAGAAATACTATGTGATTATGAGAAGAGTATGTGAATAATAGATTTGATTTAACTTTAAGAACAACAAATTTAGGTTTTCAAGGGTAGTTGAACATAAGGAAGTATTAATACCTAAAACCACAGAAGTTAGAGAAGGCTTCGGTTAACAGAGTTTTTCTGTGAGGATTAGTAAACTAATTTTTTAGGCTCCATTGTTCTAGAAGCCTCTGTTGATTAAAACCTTAAAAAGCAGAAATTTCGATTTGGCATCTCATTCTAAAGGGAAGTTTTACCAAAAAATGAAGGCTTCAGCTTAGATGTAATTTTCTCAGTGTACCAATGCTTCTACATATAGGAACCCATATAGCGTCATGGCTACATAAAGGAACGCTGGGCCTGAACTGAATTGGCCAAAATCTCAAATCAGACATTTTCCTATCTAAATTCCTTCACTTATGACTTTAGAAACCTGTGTGTGAAAAATGAAATGTATTTGTAAAAAATCAGTGATTAAACAGCTTTAAAATAATTTTATCTATTCATGGACCTTATTGGATGTGCAGGTGGTGACACTAAGATTGATGCAAACTAGTGACAGCTTTTCTTTGTTTCAGTGAGTGATGTGCAGATTTCATGCTACCACATTCTGTGCAGCCTCTACTCCCTTGGGACAGGAAAGAACATCTATGTGGAAAGGTAATTAATAAGCAGAAGTAGCAAATGAATCACATTGGGAATTCTTTTTTTTTTTTTTTGGTCAGGATATCGCCTTTTAGGAAAATGGAAATAGTCACTAACATGAGATAGCGACTTTGAATTTAAAGCCCTAAAGTTTTAATCATATTATCCACAAATAAGGGCTTAGTTTGATTTTGAACTTTTGATCATGGACTTAGAGGAACTCTTTAGCAAAACTTAATCACATATTTTCAACTAAGATAAATTGAAAATTTTCTGGTTCCTCATCAATCATATCTTTCATATAGCTTCTTATTTCTTGTTGGATAAACTTGCTGAAGAAACTCCAGGGATTTAAGACACTTACTTTTGCATTTAATGAGTTTCCATATGGCATATGGATATATGACAAACCTCTGGACCTTTTCCACTTTCAACTGTCAACTTATTTGGGATTTCTAGCAGTTTCATATTTCATTTTTATTAGTGAACAGTTTTGGATCCAAACAAACATCTTTACAGAAGTGTCTGGGTTCCTGCTTTCTAACTTGCATGGATATGCCACAAAAAGTGGCAGCCTTTTTGTGATGCAATACTTTTTTGATATTAAATGTCATATGGCCTGATAATCTTAAAATCTTATAGATATTCTGAAAAAAGTATAAACCACTCAAAATATGAACTAGAAGATTTATAGTTCCTCTGTTTTTGATTTTTTTTTCCTGTTTCATTTCTTCAAATGAAATAATCAGCAGCTTGTTTTGTGCTCTAGGACTACTATTGTAATATTTGCTTAATGTTTTCCTCCTATCTCTAATATATTGTTTCTTTTAACTGTATCGTGCAACAAGAATAAGTAAATGAACAGATCTTTCTTTTATCTTAAGTTACAACTGTTGAATTCACTGAATAATGAAGTGGGGTACTTCATAACATGAATCCAGACACCCAGAAATTCAATAATTGGAACCATTATTTATTGATTAAAAAAAGGAAAAGAAGAAGAAATCTACCAGCTGGGACAGTTTTCACTAGTGGAAACTGTATCAGACTGACATTACAAGACAGTTTATATAGGTTACAAGATACAAGGCTATTTATTTCCTTTCACATCCAGGTTCTTATTTGTCAAAACACTCATCACAAACACAGGTAGTGATAAGTAGATAACACTCAGTTCACTAAGGGGATATTTACTTTTCACATGTACCTAAACACTCCTCCGTAGGTAGCTTTATATTTACCTTGCATTCCATCCTGACCTATTTGTTTGTCCTGATGTCCCTTTGTTGTCCGTAGGGGATTGGACTCTGGCCTACCACTTGCATAAGTTGCTTGACCTCCTAGAGGGGCTAGGTCAGTTTCCTAAATAGTGCAGGAATGGATTAATCTACTTCAATTCTACTTTATTCTCTAACCTATTTCATTTATTCAGGCTACTTCAATACATTTTTAAATACTTATATGTGCTTGCTTAGCAAAAGTAAACTTGACAAAAGATCTAGTCTCAAAAAGCTTATGATTCTAATACTTGTAATATAATAGAAAGTGAGAAAAGTAAGAAGAGATATGGGTAATGTGGTATGCAGAATTTGTCCTTAAGTGACAAAAGTCTTTGCCCACATTTTACAACAAAGTAATAGAGAAAATGTGGAAAACTGTCTTAATTGCAATGAACTAAACTTATATTGTTCAGCCCAGTTCTGATTTCAAATTAGGAGACACACTAGATAATGTAAAAGCAAGAGGTACTGTTTTATTGCAAGCTTGAGCTTGGGTCCCACAGCCTCCAAGGCAAATGGAATGGTGAATGAGGGGCTTAGCCAGCTTATAATAGTTTGAGTTCCAGGAACTGGGGGAGAGGGGCCTCAAGGGTTGGATGTTTATTCAACAAATGCTTCCATTTAACAGATGTTACCAGTTGGGGGTTTTACTGCCATTCAGTAGGTGTTACTATTTTGGGGTTTTCCTGTTATTCAGTAGGTGTTGCTGTTTTTATCAGCTCTTATACTCAATTAGCTTCCCAGGCCTAACACTATATTGCTCTTGAAGTCATAATTGCTTGAAGTTGAATTTCAGTTAGAAATAGAAAATAATTATTTCTTCCTTTTCAACTAATTATTGTTTAATATTTTCTCAATGTTTTCTTTGTGGTGATGAAACTGTCTGTCATTAAAGAACTCCCAAGCTAAATCTGACAAGGTTAATCACCAAATTGGCCTGAAGGATGATAAATTTTTTGACCATATAAAATGAAGGCTACCTTCAAAGTTATTGAGGTGTCACAATCTGCATTGGTAAAGGGAGTAACTCCCCTTAGGAAATCATAAGCTCTTGAATTATTAAAGTGATATTGTATCCTCTTATTCCCAGAATTTGTACTGTTAACTTGGAAATAACACAGAACTACAAAGTAGTTAGAAAAACCAAGTCTTTAATCAGGAAAGGGATAGGTCCAATATTTTGGCCCTTTACTCAGAGCCAGGTGCCAAAACTTTTGCAAGGTCTACACTCTGGGACTCTGGGAACATTATCCCTGAGAGTGACACTGTACTAGATGATGACTCCGAAGGACAAAAGAATTTGGGGAACTTATATAACTTTTGGGAAACCGAGGGACAGGGAAATATGATTGATTGACATTACCATGGTTACAAGGAAATGGGAGTGTTCAAACTAGCTGACCACCATAGCCAGAAGCTGGGGTATCAGGAAGTGACCTAATTACAACAGACACTAAAAGGATAGTCCCTGCCCAGGTGTTTGTCTTCTTGGGAAGTACCTGGGAAAACAACTAATATAAAAGGATATTTAGCATTTGCTTAACCTCACCTAACTGAGATTATATTTTATATTAGGGTCTATTATTCTGCCTGAGACTAGCTAAATCTGAAACTTCCCTGGGGTAGGGTGGGAGAAACTCTCTAGAAACAGGGAGGAACTTTGTGGTCTCCCCTTACAAGCTAACCCTAAACATGGGGTTCATCAGATCTTACTAGGCTACAAGTTTGGGAGTTTCTGGATTCCATGTTGACAGAACATATGTGTGTATGAGTATTGTGTAGTTATAGAGGGCTACATATTTATTAAGATTTTTCCTACAAAAGAATGAAGTACTCACCTTTTCTTGGAAGAAAGATCAATTTTGAAATGTCAAACTAGAAAGGATCTGCTATCTATAAGACTTTATACTCTATTTATACTCTATATTTTATTTATACTCTACTGTATAAACTGAAGCACTAACTCTACGGAACTTGGCTCTCTCTTTCCCTCAAGGGAATCAAACACCTTGGGGCACTGAGACTCCTAATGACCTTCATTCTGCTTTCTCTGAACAAAGCAATAACTAAGAAATACAATGCCTATAAAATCAAGATAATCTTTATTAAGCAAGGACATACATATGGGAGCAAGTTGGTCTAGTACCAAAAAATACTCAAAGAATAGTTGACTGGCTACTATTTTTATAATTTTAAGTTAAGGGAGATAGGAATAGGAAAAGTGCTGGAAGGGGCTGATCCAGGGAGAGATCTGGAGTAGTCTGGGGAGAAAGTTCTAGGAACAGGATGATGGATTCCTAATCACAAATGGGAACAAAGAAGTCTCTGGTACATATATTTAGCATAAAACTTCAAGATGAGAGTGACTCATTCTTAAGGTATCAGTAAAACAGTGACCCACAGAGTCTTGGGGCTAGATGTCCAATAATTAAGGCCAAGTGATAAGCTCAGTTGGAGATAGAAAATCAGGGACATGTTTACACAAAGCACAAGGACTTTTGGTTAGCTCTTCCCAGAGAGACCATAGAACCAGTATGGAATGAGTCAATGGCAAGTGCAAACAAAATTCAGACTAGTGCCCCAGGGCTGAGAGATCTGATTTCCAGATTACCTCAGCTAGGTTGTAATTTTCAAAGACAGTTAGTTTCTTCAAATTACTCTAGGTCCTAAAGACAATCTTTTTCTTCAAATCACTCTGAGTCTTGGGTAAATAGAATCAATCTTACACATCTTCACACATAGAAGGGCAATGGTAGCATATCAAGATAGTTATCAAGATAATTGACACAACTGTGAATGTTAGGACCAAACATTTCTACTTTATGCAACTGAAATCAAGACCTGAAGAACTCCAGTCCCTTACTCCCCCAACCAAATTGCTATCTCATTGATACAGTTTTTATTGCAATATCTCAGAGCTAACAACAGCTGAAAGATGGAAGATTTCAAATCCTGGGTTACAGTCTAACCCAAAAATTGACTCAAGAGCAATCAACAAACCACTAAATGTTTAAAACTCCAGTAACAACTTAGGTGGTCTTTGTATTTGAAGAAAATACCAGAAACAAAAAAAATGAAATTTCCTAAGTGAGAAATGTTTTAATGGAGGCAGCACTGGGAATTCCAGAAAGTATCACAAAACTCATAACCAAGGTATCAGAGCAGGGGTCGGCAACGTATGGCTCTCGAGCCATATCTGGCTCTTTTGAGGGCCAAATATGGCTCTTTCTGCAGGAGCCATAAAGTCAAATTTTTTTCAGGCGCTGTTACAGGAGCGCTCACTGTGAGCACCGTATGGCTCTCACGAAATTACATTTTAAAAAATGTGGCGTTTATGGCTCTCATGGCCAAAAAAGTTGCCAACCCCTGTATCAGGAATTAATACAGGTTTTAGTGCTCAGAATCAGGGAGATTCATGGTTCAGTGTTAATTGGGGGGAAGTCATTTAAATACTTCATTTGTTTAAGATTCTTTCCAATGAAAATAATATCTCCCCCCATCCTTCAAAGAGGGATTGTGAATCTTAGATACCATATATGTGAATTAGTTGGATTCTAAGGAGAAAAGACTGTAGTCATCTAGAGTATTATCATAATTACTAATGAATGAGCTCTCTGGGAAAGCTCAGACTTGGGGTTTATATTGTTTTGAAGCAGAACTCCTTTAAAAAGGGAATGATGTAAGTAAAGAGATTGTGGTTATGAAAATCAATAATGCAGTATCTGTTAAATATAGTACCTACTGCTCAAGCTTGGAATTATCATTCAACAGAAAGAACATTGATCTGATGAAAGAAAGGAAAATGCTGAGAGAAAAGAGAGTTGCCTGATTTGGAAAACATATGCTTCCTTACATAAATAGATCCAAAATCTATTAGAATCAGTAATCCCTCCACCACAATAGATCACAATTCATCCAATACTTTCTCACATGAAATTCTTATCCATGTCGTTCCATGAATGCTTTATAGAGGATTAACACAGCAGATTAGAGATGTCCACCTTGTTCTTTTGATATTTTGTGTTTGCCATTGCAATGTTTCTGCCATTTACCTGTTGTCTTACTTTCACTCTCCAGCTACCCCACCTTTTCTTAGTCATATATTTCCTTAATAATGTCTTTTATGTTGCTTCTTATATACGTCATATTTGGTAATATGCTCCTATAGTTTACTTACATACGCCATACATTTTTCTTTTGCCTAAAGCAGTAGTTCCCAAATTTTTTTGGCCTACCGCCTCCTTTCTAGAAAAAATATTACTTAGCCCCCTGGAAATTAATTTTTTTTAAATTTTAATAGCAATTAATAGGAAAGATAAATGCACCTGTGGCCATCACCACTCCCCTGGATCACTGCAGCACCCACCAGGGGGTGGTAGCACCCACTTTGGGAATCACTGGCCTAAAGGATAATCTTTGGATCACCTACAGTTGTGATTCTTCTGAGATCTTGGTGTCCCTCTTCTTGCCAATTCTATATTCCTCATCTTTGCTTACAATCAGCTTCCTTTCTTTCTTGTTTTCCTCTAGTCTCTAACAAAGAGGTACCCTTCTCCAAGGCCAACCCTTCAACTTGTGTTCTCATGCCCTTTCTCTCTCATCTTCCCTGGCAACTTGCCCATAACCTCTCTTGCCCTTGATCATTCCCTTTCCCTTTCTAATTTTTAATCTTTTACATACTGACTCTTTACTCATCACCTCCAAAAATTCCCAAGTGTCCTCCGTTCTTAAGCAACTTTTACCTGACCCTACCATACCTTCAAACCCTCATTTTATCACTATATTTCTCTTATCACTTTTACAGTTGAACTCCTATAAAAAGCTATTTGTACTATTGCCTCCATTTTTTCATATTCCACTAACTTCTCAACCATTTGCAGTCTAACTTCGGACCTTATCATTCTATTGAAATTGCTCTTTCCAAAAGAACTAGATATTTTTATTTGCCATGTTCAATGATTGTTTCAATTTCATCCTTCTTGACATGTCTGACAGTATTTAATCCTGCTGACCATCCCCTTTCTCCTGGATTTTTTTTGCCTTGGGATTTCATGGTACCACTTTAGTTGCCCTATGTAATTCTTTGCTTCATCACTTTGTTCCATCCCCTAAGCATGGATGTACAGGGCCCTTTTATCTTTTCTCTGTGTATTCTCTCTTGGGGAATGTACCTACTGGTCCTAACAGATTCACTTTGCATTTCTATACAGAAGACATTCTACATATATGCATATATATATACACACATGCATTTATAGAGAACCAGCTCTATATTTCCAGAGATACTGAGTGACGTTTAGTGGTGTCGGATTGAAATAGTATAGAGAAAGAGCATTGAGAGCAGTCAGGCTATCGGTTAGTTCATAACTGCTCCAACTTGTCATCGAGTTTAATATATACTGATTTTACACAAAGAGCACAGAGAAAGAATTATAGTTGTGAAGGGGTTACAAATTATACAAAAACCCATTAGAGTCTTAAAGGTAGAAAGATAGGTCCAGGGTCAAAGGCCAAATTGCAGCTGCCAATTAGCAGGAGGTTAATTCAGGGAGCAGTAATATGTTTCATAGATATCCTAAATAAATTGAGTCCTGTACTCTTGATTTAAGGATTGCATCTGGTCAGATAAAGTCTTGTCTAGCTTTGTCCGGTTCTAAGTAATGTGACTAAGTAATATTTTTTGGAATTCAGGCTTCTTAATTATCAAGGAGAGAAATTGTTAACTCTGTAACTGCTGATTTGCTAGGAACTTAAAGCTTTTCAAAAAGGCTATAATGTTTTTCCAATAAGAAAAGGTATGGATCATAAAGTAAAAAGGAGTCTCAGATTTTTATCTATTTGAGACTCTGTTTCTCTTATCTTATTGGCCTCCCACATGCATTTATGTGTATTATGTGTGTGTGTGTTCTATCAAGTTCAACCTGTCCAAAACAGAACTCATTATTTTCTCCCTGAAGCCCAGCTACCTTCCTAATTTCCCAGTTTCCATTTAATACAACACCATCTTTATACTCTTCCAGGTTTATAACCTCAGAGTCATCCTTGACTCTGCATTCACCTTGCCCTCTAGAGCTAATCATTCCTCCAATTCTGCTAATGCTACTTCTATAACATCTCTACTATCTCTCCCCCTCTCCTTTTATCATTTTATTGGATTATTACATTTCTTTGCCTACATTTCCTTGCCTCAAGCCTTTCCTCTCATATAGCTACAAAAGTTATATTCCTGAAGAAAAGATCCATGATACTCTCCTACTCAAGAAACTTCAGTAGCTCCCTATTAACACTAAGATAAAATACAAACTCCTTTTTTTGACATTTACAACATAGCATCACGTTGATTGGTTTCATGTAATTACTCCTCACACAATCTAAGTTCTAGCCAAGCTGACATACTTGATATTCCCCTATATGATATTCCTTCTCCTACTTCCATACCATTATACAGACTCTCTCTCATACCCAGAAGATTATTTGTCCTCACTTCTGAATTGTATTGCCCTTGTTGCCTTCAAAGTTGAAGTGTCATCTTCCCCAATCCCAGCAGTTTCTCTTTATTTTGTGTAATATACTACTTATGTATAAATGCTCTTCTTTCCCTCCTCTTCCCCCCCTCCCCCCCACACTTTAGAATGTGAGCTTCCAGGGAATTGAAACTGTTTATGTTTTGTGTTTCTATTTAAAACCCTTACCTTCTGTCTTGGAATCATACTGTGTATTGGTTCCACCGTAGAAGAGTGGTAAGGGCTAGGCAATGGGTGTTAAGTGACTTGCCCAGGGTCACACAGCTGGAAGTATCTGAGACCAGATTTGAACCTAGGACCTATCATCTCTAGGCCTAGCTCTCAATCCATTGAGCTACTCAGCTGTCCCCTCTAGTCATATATTTTTGAGAGAATCTTTGTATTTGAACTATGATGTTAATTATTTGGGTATTTGTTTCTTAACTTTTAAAATGGCTAAAATGGGGATCAAATAGGAAAATAGGTTAAGGAAAAGAAAGGTTTGTCTTTTAGTTTTTCCCATCTGTTTCAGCACAAAGGGGAAGAGTGCAAGGAGAAATGCATGGGATTGAGAAAAGCTAAAAAGTGGGGTACAAGAGCAAATTAATAAAAATAGAATATCAGTGCAAGAAATGTAAACCTAGGCTGAAAGACAAAGGCAATCATGACAGAGAAAAGAAGTGACAGAATTAGAGCAATAGTCAGGGACATTTCTACACAGCTATTTTTTAAAGACTAGAGGTTTGGAAGTTGAGAAAGCAATGAAGAGAAGATGCCACTTGTCAAGGCAAGAAATGACTGAAGCAGAAATTTAAATTTCTTCCATTAGTCTACATTGATCAAGTACCCACAATGGATAAAATGCTGCCCTAGGTACTATATGTGAGTTATTAAGGAAAAAAAGGAGAAAATTAACTCTCTGTAGTGGAAAAATTTATAAATCTATTAATAAACTACTTCAACCTAATGACTGAATTGGAACTGTTTCTAGAGTTAATTCCTAATTCAGGGCTGTGATTCCTAATCTGGCCAACACCTATGATTACATCTAATGAAGAAAGAGACAATATAACTGAAGATTATATATAGTCTAGACATTTACACACACACACACACACACATCCCACCCTCCCTTGCCCCCCCAAAAAAGTCATCCTCTTTTGCCTATGGGTCCAAAGTATTTAAAGGAGCAGAGTTCATTCAGATTGGCATCTTAAGGTCAGAAACACTAATTGTCAGATATCTGGGCTTTTATAAAAAAAATAAAACTTTCAATAAATAGGCCAAAGGTACAATATTTATTTCCCTTACACTGGCAGCTAATTAGCATCACCTTTTGTGTCCTCTAGAAAATTCCTGTTAAAGGTAGTTAGCCTCAGGATGTTGTCAGTAATGAATGTCAGAAATTCCAAAGCCCATTACCCTCAAAATCAGTATATCAATTGAGCACTTTGATTTTAAAAACTCATCCTTCCTTCCTATTTTTTTGTATGTCTTTATTTTTGCTTTTGCTTAACCACAAATTGTGGTATTGATGTAAGATTCTGTTTCCAGAACTAATTTTTATTTTAATTATGATCTTAAAAGCAAAATGTATTTTCACATTGTAATAATCTCATATTGATATTTAATATAAGTCAATTACTCTGATAAAGAGAATAAAATGATCTAAAAACACTTTAGAATCTGTAAATAATTCATTTTATATGCCAGAGCAGAGAGATCTAATAACCAAAGGCATCACAGGTTTAGAAGGCAAACTTACCATCTGAAAAATATTATTGAGAAGAAAAATTAAGATTATAAGGGAAAAAAGATTATACACAGTATCATGTCATCAAGTGGAAAACTAGCAGAGTTCAAACATGTCGGAAGAAAGTTTGGTAAGATATATATATATATGTATAATATATATATAATGTCATCATCAAAGGATGAAAATGAAAGAGACACTTCCTCTTGTGGGAGCTAAAATGCAGAGTAGAGAAGGAATGTTCCAAGTAAACTCAAACCTACCTCCAAAACAACCACCAAAAAACACCACAAAACAACTTTAGAATGGCAAAACCAAAAAAAGACAGGGTGAAATAGTGTTCTAACCCAAGACAATGTAGAATGATGGTAGGAAAGACCCCTCTCACTTGGGTAAGAGGAAAGAGAACTCCAGTACACACTGTACCCAGGTGAACCAACAGTAGTGGGAACAGAATCCAGATCAATCCAACAAGCACTTGGCACCTATGGGAGCCAACAGTTAGGGAAGTGGAATCAGCTTGGTTCAGCACCAGTACCATTTAAACAAGGCAGTTGCAGACCTCTCCACAATGAGCCAGACAGGTCACCCTTTCAAAGTATATATTGCAGGACCTGCAGGCAGCCAGGCTTTCCCACAAAACTGCAGTAGGCCACAATACAAGCTCAGGACAGTACTCCCTCCACCCTAAGAATAGAGTTAAACTATCTAGGCATGTTCATGAAAAAAAAAAAAAAGACTAGAAAAATTAGCAAAAGACAAAGAAAAATCCTAGCCCTGGGAAGCTACTTTAGTGACAATGAAGATCAAAGTACAAACTCTGAAGCAGACAACAATGCAAAAAAGAAACATGGGAAGCCTCACTGGAAAGTATGAAAGGATATCAGACTCAAAAAAGAACTCTTAGAAGCCTCAAAAAGGAGTTAAAAATCAAATAATAAGATGAGCATAAAAAAATTGTGAAAAGGAAATGAGAGTCAATAGCTTGAGGGAAGGATTCACTAAAGAAAATAATTCCCTAATAACTAGAAGTGGCCAAATAGAAAAGAAGCCCCAAAAAATCCACTAAAGAAAGTATTTTTTATTTTATCTATTTTTTTATTTTTCTATTTTTTTATCTTTTTTTAAAAAATAGAATTAGATGGGAAAAAAGTACAAATGCTCAATAAATTAATAATTACCTAAACATTAGTATCAGGTGAAGGAAACTAATGATTCCATGAGACATCAGGAAACAAACAAAAAAAATCAAAAGAATGAAAAAATTTCAAGAAAATCTGAAATATCTCACTGGAAAAATAACTGACCCTAAGAATCATTGGAGTACTTGAAAGTCATGATATTCTGCAATGCAAAGGATATGAGATTACAACCAAGAATCACCTACCCAGCTGATCTGAGCATACTCTTCCAAGGGGGAAATAGATATTTAATGACATAAAGGACTTTAATGCATTCCTGATATAAATACCAGAGCTGAAGAGAAAATTTGATGATCAAATACAATATTCAAGAGAAACATAAAATGGTAAAAGAAAAGAGAAAACAAGGGATTCGATGAGGTTAAACTGATTTTAAGTCTACAGGAAAATGTGATATTTAGATATTTATGATACTTAAGGTACTTAAAGTACTTGAGATACTTAAGAACTTCATCACTATTAGGGTAGTGAGAAGGAGAATACATAGAAAGAGGGCAAGAAGTAAATGGAAGATGTTGGGATGATATCCAAAAAATAAATAGGGAGAAAAAAGAACACATTGGGAGAAGAGAAAAAGAAATAAATGAGAGTAATTATCTCACATAAAGAGGTATGTAAGACTTAATACAGTGGAGGGGGCAATAGGGTGGAGGAGTGGTGGACAATGTCTTAACCTTACTCTCATAAGAACTGGTTCAAAGAGGGAAAAAATACCCACATTCATTTGGTTATAGAAATCTATTTTACTCTATAGGGCAGCGATGGGTGTAATGTAAAAGTTGGAAGAGGGGTTTTTGCTCTTGCAGGGGGCCAACTGAAAATTTCTGGCAGTTGGAAGCCTGAGAATTCTAAGAGAAAGTTCAATTGGTCCCTGTCGCTTGAACAGAGTGGAAGGATCAACCAGAGCTATATTTCGGCTTTCGGTTTGCTTTGGCCTGTGTTTGTCTTTAGACAATTTGTACCTAGCTAGTTTCTCTGGACCTCTCCCTGACCTTCTCCATATTACTTCCCTGTTTTCCCTGCCTGTTTTCCTGGGGCTCTTGGAGGCAGGGTGGCTTTTGGGTTCTCAGTGAAAGACTTTGTGGGTTTAGTTTTCCCCAATAGGCAAATAGGACATCCTTGAATTCAAACTATCCCATTAGTATACCCTCTACCTTAAAAGCAGCCAAATCTTCCTCAGCTGAGAGAGCAGGTTCTCTCTCAGTCTAACCCATTCCTGAGACCCTCCCCCATCTTGAGTTTCTCCCTAGCAGTTGTCAGAAACCTCAATCCCCTCTCTCCTTCCAGACCACCCTGAAACATTAATAAACCCTTGGTTACTTTATTAGACCCTCTGGAGAATATTTATGTTGAAGAAACTAGGCAAAGGTGAAGGGGAGAAATAATTCTCTTTTATTTCTTGAGGGAAACTGGAGGCATCCATCTTGGGAAGAAGTAGTTGCCCAACACTTCCTCCTGAATCCCTTCAATTTCACTGACAGGGAGGAGCCTTGTGGTTCCTCCTTTGAGGACTTGAGAAACTGACAAGAAAGCCCTCAAGTCAGATTCCAACCACTTCTGACTGGCCCTATTCCTTGTGTCTGTAAAAGTACCTTTCCTGCCTGGAAGGGTTCAGCTTATTTCCCCTCAGTGTCCTCTGTTTCTAGCCTGAATGTCTAGTCTGTGTCAGCTGCCTCTCCTGAATACCTCACCTGTACCCTTACCATCCAAATACCGCCTTGCCCATTCCTCCCTAGACTTAGCCTTCCCTTCCATTCCTATTCTATTACCTCAATCACCTTTACCCCTCCGTCACTCAGCAAGGGAAGCAGATCACCCCAAACTTTAGTGTACCCCACCTTTTTATCCACAACATGGGCAAACTTTTTAAAG
This sequence comes from Gracilinanus agilis, assembly GCF_016433145.1. Taxonomy (NCBI): domain Eukaryota; kingdom Metazoa; phylum Chordata; class Mammalia; order Didelphimorphia; family Didelphidae; genus Gracilinanus; species Gracilinanus agilis. Next base: position 538,594,878 of record NC_058131.1, read on the forward strand.
AGGGGGCCAAAGGAAAGGAAATGCTCATCTGTCAGTCTGTTTCTAAAGCAACTCTTTTGAAGTTTCATTGTATTGTATCCTACTCATTGTATTCATCAGATTAGGAATAATGTCTCCAGGCTGGATAGAACATTCCAGGGGGCCATATCTGCAGGCTATAGTTTGCCCATCACTGCTATAGGGGGTAGGAGGTTAAGGGGTGGGGATAAAAGCAGGAGGTACGGACAAGAAGGGGGGTGAATTGAGGGGAGGCAGTGCTTAGAAGCAAAATATCTGTGAACCAGGAAAATCTAAAAGGAAAACTAGGAAAGGATAAACAGGAAAAATTAAAGGGAAACAGTAATCATAACTCACTCATAAAATGGAAGAAGATAGCAGAGTAGATTAAGAACCAGAATCCCACTCTCCAAAAGAAACACATTTAAATCAGGGATACATAAAGTAGAGGTAAGGGGCTTGAGCAGAATCAGTATGCTTCAACATAAGTTTTAAAAATGGGTAGTAATCATGATATCAGATAAAACAAAAATAAAAATTGATCTAATTAAAAGACAAGGGAGGAAATTATGTCTTAATAAAAGGTACTATAGAAAACCTATACTAAAAATATATGTATCAAATATCATAGCATCCAAATTCCTAAAGAAGTTATGTGAATTATAGAAGGAAAATACAATAAACTATACTAGTGGGAGACCTCAACCTTCCCCTCTCAGAACTAGATAAGGCTAACCAAAAATAAACAAGAAAGAAGCTAAGGAGGTGAACAGAATATTAAAAAAGTTAGATATGATAGCTCTCTGGAGAAAATTGAATAGAAATAGAAAGGAATATACTCCCCCCCCCACTCCTTTTTTTTGGCAGTAGATGACATTTTCACAAAAATTCATCATATAAAACATGAAAAGCCTCCCAACCAAATACAGAGAAGCATAAATAATAAATAGATCTCTTTCAGACCATAATGCAAAAGAAATTACATTCAGCAAAAGGCAGCAGAAAAACTAAAAATTAATTGGAAACTAAATAATCTTATCCTAAAGAATGAATGGGTCAAAGAACAATCAAAAATTTCTTTAAAGAGAATGATATCAAGGGGTCAAATACAAATATTTATGGGATACAGCCAAAGCAGTGAGTACGGGAAAATTTATATATCTACATGAATATACATATACATCAATAAAACAAAGAAAGAACAAGTCAATGAATTAGGCATGTAACAACAACAACAAAAAAAAACTAGAAAAATAAATTTTAAATTTCCAACTAAATACCAAATTGAAAATCCTGAAAATCAAAGTAGATGAATAAAATTGAAAGCAAGAAAACCATTGAACTAATAAAAGGCAAGGACCTGGGAGGAGGAGAGAGAAACTATTGATTAAACTGTTTGTTTGTGTGTTTTTTTAGAAAACCAAATTACCAATATCAAAAATAAAAAGGGTAAATTCACAACCAATGAAGAGGAAATTAAAGCAATTATTAGGAGTTATTTTGCCTAATTATTTAGCAACAAATATAAAAAACATTTTTATTAATAAATAAGCTTATGATTAGGCTAAACCAATATAATAAAAAGGACAATTCTACCTAAATTAATTTTCCTATTCAGTACCATACCAATCAAAGTACCAAAAAATTTCACAGGGCTAGAATTAATTTTTAAAATATAGAGGAAAATTGCTTATCCATAACAGATATTAAACCATATTATAAAGTAGTAATCATGAAAATAATCTGGAACTGGCTAAGAAATAGATTAGTGGATCAATGGAATAGATTATGTATATAACACACAGTAATATATATGACCATAGTAAACAAATATACAATCTTTTGGGAGAACTCGCCATTTGACAAAAAATACTGAAAAAACTGGAAAATAGTTTGGCAGAAGCTAGGCAGAGACCAAAATCTCACACCATATGCCAAGATAAAATGAAAATGTATACATGATTTAGAAATAAAGGATGATACCATAAGCAAATTAGGGGAACATAGAATAATCTACTTCTCAGACTTATGGATAAAGGAAGAATTTATGACCAAATAGCAGAGAGCATTAAGAAATAGAAAAATGAATAATTTTTATTCCATCTAACTAAAAAGTTTTTACACAAACAAACCAGCATAACCAAAATTAGAAGAGAAACAACAACCTGGGGGTGGATGGAATTTATAGCAAGTATATCCAACAAAGGCCTCGTTTCTCTAATATATTGAGAACTGAGACATTTATAAAAATATGAGTTATTCCCCATTAATAAATTGCCAAAGGATATGAACAAGTAGTTCTCAGATGAAGAAATTAAAACTTCTATACTCATATTTTAGAATGATCCAAATCACTATTAATTAGAGAAATGAAAATTAAAGGAATTCTGAGATACAAACTCACACCTATCACCATTGGCTACCATGACAAAAAAGTAAAATGATAAATGTTGAAGATCATGTGGGAAAATTAGGATACCAATATACTGGTGGTGAAGTTATAAACTGATCCAACCACACTGGAGACTAATTTGGAACCACACCAGAAGACTCTAAAACTGTGTGTACTCTTTAACCCAGAAATCCCATTACTACTATCCCAAAGAAATCAAAGAAAGGAGGAAAGAACCTATTTGTACAATAATAGTTATAGCAGCTTATTCTGTGATGGTAAAGAATTGGAAATTGAGAGAATGTTCATTAACTGGAGAATGGATGAACAAGGATAATAATATAGGATAATGGAATATTATAATAATGGAATATTATTGTGCTATAAGAAATGATAAGTAAGACAATTTTGGAAAAACCTGGAAAGATTGATATGAATTAATGTAAAATGAAGTGAGCAGAACTAGAACATTATACACAATAACAGCTACATCATATAGTGATCAACTTAACTATTACCAGCAATGCAAGGATCCTAGACAACTCTAAGAGACTCATGATAAAAAATACTATCTATCTGTAAAAACAAAAGGAACTGATAAGTCTGAATACAGATCAAAACATACCATTTTCACTTTATTTCCTTTGTGAGTTTTTTGGTATGTGTAATGTGTGTCTTCTTTCATAACATGATAAATATAGAACTATGTACTGCATGACAGCACATGTATAATCTATAACAGATTACTTGCCATCCTGGGGAAAAGGGAGGAGATAGGAAGAGAGAAATTTTGGATCTCAAATTGTCAAGAAACATATTTAAAAGTGTCTCTTCATGTAACTAGAGAAAAAGAGACATTAAAATATTACTGGGGGGAAATGCAAGAAAAACAAACAGAAAAAAAGTGGCAAAGCTCTACAGAGATTTTTCATTATCATTTTTTACATGTCAATACAATTTTTAATCATTTTCTGACATTTCGTGATTCATGTTCTCCCTTCTTCTCCTCCCCTCTCCCTGAGATAGTAGGTAATATGATATAGTTTATACATGTGGTATTGCACAATGCAAATTTCCATGTTCATCAAGTTGTGATAGAAAACACATCATTTATACAAGAAAAAAACAAAGGAAATAAAGTGAAAAACAATATGCTACAGTCTGTATCCAGAATCCATCAGTTCCTTCTATGATGGTGGATAGTTCTTTTTGGTTCTGAGTCTTTTGGAATTGTCTTAGATTCTTGCATTGTTGATAATTAAGTTATTCACAGTTGATCATCTTACATTATTGCTATTACTGAGTATAACATTTTCCTGATTACAGAGATTTTTATAACAAATTCTTCTGACAATTAAGAATGTAGTGATCATAGTTGAGCTATAATATCACAGTTCCAGAAGTACTTTTAGCATGAGGTAGAAATGGCATTAAAGGGAACAAAATAGAGAAAAGTATATTTAGGTCAGTTCTGGAGGTGAAGGCTTTAAGGAATTGATTCACAAAGTATCTGAAGAGAAGGGGATGAGTCCAACAATAAGAGAAAATCTTAGACCTTAATAATACCTCTCCACACCCACCCCCAAAAAAGCATGATCAGGAGAACCTCATTAGGTTCCAACATATATACCTACTTTCTGATGTGGATAAACGTTTTATGAGAATAATCCACACATGCTTCGAGAGTATCCTCTGCTGGGAGCACTAACATTGCCCAGTAGACAGCATCTTTATCATCATGAAACTGATTAAATTGACTGAAAGATGCAGAGGATACAAGATCCCAACGTGCTTATTGTTTATAGTAAAAAGCATTTTGACTCATAGCCATTTAAAAAAGGCTCTCTTCCAGGGAGGTGTCTCCCATACATATACCAAAAATGAGTTAAATTTCTTGAAGGATAATGATAATAAACATGTTTGGCAATCCTTTGATCATTACTATCAAGTGAAACTTAAAACAGGGAGGAAAGATCCCACAGAATAAAATATTTCCCCCAATTCCATCTATCTTTATTGTTGTGGAGTAAGAATTGTCTTAGCACCTATCTCCTGAAGTTTTTTGCAAACTTTAGAGCACTCTATAAATGTTAGATATAATAGTATTATTAGTATTACCCCAGAAGCTCAGAACTCCTAAGTTCAAGCAATCCACCCGCCTTAGCCTCCCCAGCAGGAGGGATTGTAGGTGGGTGCTTCTATGCTTGACAAGATATTTTCCAGTTTATCTTCATTATAGCTCTTAGTTCATAAGGATTCAGGTCACATGCTTTAAAGATATAATAATCCCTTTCTTTCCAAGCTATCTTGTCAGAGGGAAACAAAAACAGGTTGCTGCTGTTCAGTGAGTGAAAGCCATACCTATTTCCCAATTTTATATCTAGTTTTTCTATATTTTTGTCTCATCTCTGTATCTTAGCCTAAGAATGAGTCCAAATGATTTGCTGATTTGAAGGAATATTGTCCCCTGAGGACTCAACATATTTTTGACACATGAGAAGTACATGATCCATTTGTGAATGGATGACAGTGAATCACTTAGATGATATTATCAACTGATGGGAAACAAATGGCCCTGTTTCATTTATTGGTCAGCAATGGTCAGCCCCTCACAATGTCCTGCTCAGCCAATAAGGATGTGTTCTAAGTAATATTCTCTCATCTCTTTGGCAAGAAGAAATTTTGGGGAAAGACTATATAGTCTCAGTGACTATTCCGAAATGGGGGTGGGAGGTGGGCTGTGTGAAAGAAAAACTCTTCAGCCCCATGCTCAGTTTATCCAGTTGAGCCATGTTTGACATCCGAAGTGTGGAATTATAAGAGGCATAAAGCATGTTGAGTAAAATTGGGAATTCATAACCTTTGTGGCTCTGCAAAAGCAGACAAATATAAAAGACCTTAAGGTCTAACAAAGTATTGTGAGAAGTCAGAATGCTTTCTTATTCTGTGAAATATATCAATCTGGGGCTCATTATTTGTTTTGCAATTCAGCCCAAATAGTTTCAGTCTTGTTAACATCTTTTACCTAAGCCATGTCCATTCTCTCCTCCTCTCTCTCTTCCCCACCCACCAACAAAGATTCCTAATACAACAAAAGTACACCATGGCAGAAAGATTTAAATTAACCATTATGCTGTGCAAACAAATGACGTCAGTCGTGTTAAACTGAAAAACACGGGACTGTTAAATAGTCAGAAAAACCACTTTTTAATTATGGAGAGATCAGTACTAGATTGGGCCTCCTTGCAGAGCTGTGCATTACAAATTCAACTCTGGTCACTGAACTCCTGGGCGTGCCACCTTGCAAGATGCCAACTCCAAAGGGCAAAAGAATTTGGGAGACCTATATACCATTTGGGGAATCCAGGGACAGGAAAAGATAATTGATTGACATTACCATGGCGACAAGGAAATGGGAGTGTTCAAACTATACTGACAGACTTGGGAAAGAAACCATAGCGAGAGGCTAGGGTGCCTACCTTACAATGAATACTAAAAGGATGGTCCCTGCCTAGGTGTGGGTCTTCTGGGGAAAGGGTCTCTGATGCAATGGGAGAAGCTACTGGGATAAAATAATATTTTAGCATTTGATTAAAATTTGTTAACTCCACCTAGCTAAGTCTATTAAATATCTTAAGGTTTATTGTTCAATCTGAAACTGTTAGTCTGAGATTCCATTCAGGGTGGATTCTCCAGAGAACAAGGGCAAGCTTTGGGGTTTCCATCTTTCAATCTGACTAAACTTGGGGTTCTCTTAGATTCCACATCGACAGTCCCAACTGTGTTGCTGGCAAGACTAACCAAGGCATATGATGAGAGAGGGACATAATCACTTGCCCATAACTGTGGAACATGCCAACAAGAATCAGACTCTGGGTTGTGGAACCAAGCAGTGGGAATTTCTGAAAGGGTCAAGTCACTGATCTATGTATCTCTGAAAAGGAGGGGAGGGATATAATACATATTTGGTCTTTGTAAGTCTAGCCCACGAATGCCCCATTCAATAACTCACAGAGATGAGTTTACTTTAAATTGACTTCTTTATTTTCAGGCAACGTCCAGCACTTGGAGAATGTCTTGCTTCCCTGGCAGCTGCTATGCCAGTGGCATTCTTGGAGCCCTCCCTCAACTGCTACAACTCGCTCTCAGTCTTCAACACCAAAACCCCCAGAGAGAGGTCTAGTAAGTGAACTATCATAGAGGTCAGTCAGTCTACACGTTCATTAGCTGTAAGCAAGAATGTTGTAGAATTCTGCTTAATGAGGAATGAGAGGCTGTTTTTATCATTTCCTCTTGTTTCTACCCAGTACCTTCTACCAAAGGGCCACATGTTATAGTTGGGGGAAAAACACACGAAGATATGTCAGTTCTAGTACTTTTTCTGCTTCAGAAGAGCTATGTGACCTTGTCATTTATCTGATATGAACCTATGTTTTTGCTTACCTATGAAAAACAGGAGTAGGGCTAAAAATAATCTCTAGGATTCACTCCAATTCTAAAATTCTCTTTGTGTTATCACTTCTATACTTTAGCTCTTTGTTTCCATTCCTGCATTGGAAATAGGAATATTTTGAAGCCTCCTTCTGCTGAGAATCACAAGTAACACACTGACACCATTTCAAATGCCATAATATGTTCTTCAAATTCCCAAAGGAACATCACAGAAAACATAGTAACTATATGTTCTTTATCTCTATGGAATTTTTTAAAAAAATATAGCAGGTGGGATTATGATTATATATGAAGGTGTTGTGAGGTGCTAGAGATGAACCCCCAGGTTTCAGGAAGGATACCTTTTGCAAGAATGCAAAACTCCAAAACTTAGCTTAAAAATAAAAAGAGAAATTTATTAATTTAGAAAGTAATGTTGAATATGGCCAGGAGGAGAGCAAGGTGGAACAGCAAGATGGGGAGCTGCTCCTTGGGAGGACAGCATGGATGGAAAAGCTGTCCCCCAGATGCCATCAATTCTGTAGATTTTATACTCTTTACAACAATGTAGATATGATGCTGTATCATGGTGACTCTAAGAGTGGTAAACACTCAGGCATTCGGTGAGGGGTTTGGTCATCTTACTGGGTCTGCCTGGAGACATAGTTTAGAGGACAGATGGATGTCTGAGATACAGCCTGATGGTATAGAGTGTAGCCTAGAGGTACATCTCTGTTCATCTTAAATCTAAAGGCCCGTCCTAGGAGGATAATCCTCTCAGGGTCTTATAGGAGTTATCAGATGTTTGGGGTTAGGAGTTACAAGGATGTAAGGGAGCAAAGTAATTTCCCTGCTTACAATTTGCCTGGGTTTGGGGGTTACAATGCCCATGCCAAATGGAATTGATTTACTAAAAGTAAAGATTATGAGACATTGGATCGAGCAACTAAAACAATTTAAAGAAAGTTTCCTAGAAAGGTTTTTTCTTTTGCTTGTTTTTTAAAAGAATCATTTTTTATTTCTGGGGTGATATAAGTGTGAGAAGAAGCTAGGCATAATGGATCTCTAGAGAGTTGCTGGGTTTTGTAATAAGGAAGATTAGATTCAGGTCCCTCTTTTGACACATACTAGATGGTTGACCCTGGGAGAAATATTTAATGTCTTGGTACCCCCAGGCAACTTATGTTCTCTAAGTTGCAGAGCAGGTGCTGATCTGCATTGGCAGAACAAGTTTTCTGACTTGGGAGTTCACGCTATTAATTAAATCCCAGGTTCTGTCCCCCCAAAAAGCATTGGTTACTCAGAAGGCAGAGTAATAGAGAAGACAACTTCTCAGCTAAAGACTTGAATTGGATTTTTCACCAATAAAGTATATTAATTTGGTGAAATCTGAAACAGATGTTCACTCCTTTTTTTACTAAGCCATAAACCTAGCCAGAGTTTTGAGGTCCTTTTTTTCTTTTTAAAAGACTCATATAATGAAAGCATTACAACCAAAAGAGTCTACAATTCACACTTAAAACTTTCATATATATTTAAAAAGTGATATTCCTTGATATCCTCCTCATAGCAATAAATGACTAAAAAGAATCAAAATCTAATATTCTGATTCTAAATGGAAAACTTTCATATATATTTAAAAAGTGATATTCCTTGATATTCCTCCTCATAGCAATAAATGACTAAAAGGAATCAAAATCTAATATTCTGATTCTAAATGGAAAAACAACATAAATCAAAGACTCTCCATTGATGTTGTTTTATTTGTTTTAAATAGGATTCAGGAGAGACTGTTTTCCAGGTAGAGAGGTCAGCAAAATTCATTATGTGGTCTTCGAAGTGCCAGATCTTCAAAATCACAAATGTTTTATTTCGCTCAAGGGCCAAGCAGAAAACATTTGAAAGGGTTTTTTTTTTGTTTTGGTTTGGTTTGGTTTGGGTTTTTTTAATGACTAGTGTGTCTCCTTTAAGCAGATCTTGTACCTAATTTACTTGAGGAGGTGGCTTGAGGAAACTCTTGATCAGTTTGTTGTGGTGGGTCTTGAGGTGAACCCCAGGAGTTTGGAAAGGGTACCTTTTGCAAAGATGCAAGACTATGAAACTTAACTTAAAAATAAAAAGAGAAATTTATGAATTTAGAAGGTAATGTTGAATCTGGCCAGGAGGACAGCAGAAGTGGAAAACTGCCTCCTAAGGTGGACAGCATAGACGGAAAGCTGTTCCCAGATAACATCAATTCTGAGGTCTTTATACTCTTTACAACAGTGAAGACATGACCCTAGAGTGATATATACTGAGGCATGGGCAGGGGGGAGGTTTGCCTGAAGACACAGGGAATGACCCTCATAGTTTAGAGGGCAGATAGATGTCTGAGATACAACTTGATGATATCAAGGAGGTATCTCTCTGTCCACCTAAAGCAGTGGTTCCCAAACTTTTTTGGCCTACCGCCCCCTTTCCAGAAAAAATATGACTTAGCTCCACTGGAAATTAATTTTAATAGCAATTAATAGGAAAGATAAATGCAATTTTGGCCATCACCTCCGCTCCTGGATCCTGCAGCACCACCAGGGAGTGGTGGCTCCCACTTTGGGAATCACTGACCTAAAGGATGATCCAAGGAGGATAATTCTGTCAGGGTATTATAGGAGTTATAAAATATTTTGGGTTAGGAGTCACAAGTATAGAAGGGAGTAAAGGAATTTCCCCGCTTATAGTTTGCCTGAAACACTTCTTAAGTTTTGGAGGTACAATGCCATCTCGAGTCCCTCATTTCACTTGAGGAAATCTCAAAATGTAATGGACAGATAATAGTCATAAGGAGTTATTAAGTGCCTAATACGTAAATAAAAGCAAAAGACAGATCCTGCCTTTGAAGCGGTCCCAGTATAACAAAACATAACTTCAGGCATCTACCTAAAGACAAAATCTATACTAGATAAATTGGAGATAATCAAGAGGTAAGACACTAGCTTTAAGGCCTTCTAGAGAGCTCATAAATTGTATTTTAGCTGGGACCTAGTAATAGAGGGAGAGCTCAAAAGTAGCCACGGAAAGCAAAAAGTAATAAACAAAATGAGGTAAAAGACTATGCCCCTCTCTGACCTGAACTAACTGTATTTTCATGAAGTAAAGGTGTAAATAACAAAGCCAAAAAAAAATACACCTTTTAACCTTAAAGTTACTTGCATTCAAAGTTACAGTCAATCAGTCAACAAGCATTTAACTGATTCCTATGTACCATGCAATATGTAAGGGCTGAAAATATAAAAAATGCAAAAATAATACCTGTACTGAGGGAATTCATATTCTAATGGAGAAGATAACATGCAAACAACTATATACTTACCAGATATATACTGAGTTAAAAGAAGATAATCCCAGAAGGAAGGCACAGTCTATAAAAAATGCTCAGGAAAACTATAAATTATGTGAAACTTTGGCTCTTTTGTACCACCTGAAGGGAGTACCTCCTTTCTGATTTTGGTCTGTCTGCTTATGAAAGGGCCAGGAATTGCCTGGGCACTGATAAAAGTTGTATATTTGCCACTGGATGGAATAGCTTCCAAGAGAGTTTAAAAACAAAAGGATATTGTCATTCAGATTGAAATAGGAAGAGAGCAGGCTACAATGGAAGGATTTAGTCTCCAAGAGTTTGGGGATTTGTTTTTTGAATCTTTTTGGCGGAAGGGAATTACTTACCACCAGCCTCCCCACCATCATCATCTGAGGTGTCTTCCTGGAGGAGAAATATTTGGTAGCATCCAGTGGAAAAACCTGGCTGCAGAATGGAGTTAACAAGCGTGGTAAAGTGTTAGAAAAAAAGGAGCCAAGAGCCTGGCACCAGAAAATGGGATCATTTTGTAGAGCTGGCAGAACCTGGATCCAAAATTCCTGTTGGTCCTAGAGAGTGGACTCTTTTTTTTTTTTCTGAAATAACACAGCAATATTCTAGGCCAGAATTAGAATTTCAGCTGAATCTGAAACTAGAAATGATGGAGATTGTAGCTAAGCAAGTAACAATGACACTTGAGTCCAATGAAGTGAATCAACAATAATGATGTTCTCAGCGAAGAGCAGTAAGAGGGCATTACAAAAAAAGGGTAGAATAGAAATGGGTATAAGTTGCCTTGACCACACATGTTCCATTTGTGTTGACTCTTCTGCTTATAAATTCTGTGTATCTACTTTTCTCACTGATTCTGCATACATTTGTGGGAAAGTACACCCCAGCATTTTGGGGGGTTGTTTTATTGCTACAGTTCTTACTGTATCATTTTAGTAAAAGTCTTCACTTTGAGCTAATTGTATATTCTCACTAGCTAGAGATAAATTAATCGCATTGCTATAGCTCATGAGCTATTATACTTTGAGAAATCCAGATCCACTGATAACCTGAAACCTGGATTGATTATCTCCTCAGAGACCCAAACTCTCAATTTCAAGATGGATAGATAGTCCAAAGAGAATACTACATATTATCTCTTTATCATCAGCTTGTTTGGAATCTGTATAGAAATAGCCCTGAGACAAGCAACTATTCCTCTGGGCAAACCTGATGACAGGGAAAATATATACCCCCATCTTGTTCCCATGCGATTTTGATTTCTACTACACTCTATATCCTTAAAGCTTTTCTTTACATATAATTTGGGAGTAATGAATACCTAATATGGAAAAACACTGTTCTCAAGTTTTTATGGACCTTAGTTCCATTTAGGCAATTATGGGCAACATTTTAGTCTATGATAATTGTTGGTTGAGTTTTCAAAGATATTTTAAGACCTCTTTTTATAATGTGAAGATCTATCATCTAACAATCTATGAAATATAGCCAGCTTCTGATGTATTATTCTAGTTACCAGGTGATGAATGACTTTGTATTTGATAGGTACTAAATTTTCATAGCCTGAAGGAAAAAAATGATTTTGCACAGTTTCTATTTTCTTCCATAATCTTCATTGATCAATAAGTCCAGTCTCCTTAGAGATACCCTTCTAGTATCAATGACCAAGCCCTGAATTCCCATCATTACTTATGTATTAATAGTTTTCTGACCAAATTATTATCCGTGATTTTTTTTAACCCTTACTTTCCGTCTCAGAATCAATACTGGGTATTGGTTCCAAAGCAGAAGAGTGGTAAGGGCTAGGCAATGGCGGTTAAGTGATTTGCCCAGGGTCACACAGCTAGGAAGTGTCTGAGGACAGATTTGAACCCAGGCCCTCCCGTGTCTGGGTCTGACTCTCAATCCACTGAGCCTCCCAGCTGCCCCCAATCTGTGATTTTCTTTTCAAACACACTTGAACTTCCACCTATTTAATAGTGACCAAGAATTTAAAACTCAATTTCATCTGTAATGTTTGGTTAGCATTTTTTCCCTGACAAGTAAGCTTTAAAGATAATGACATATGAATATTTTTTTCTAGTTAGAAACATATTGTCTTAGTTATTGGCAGTTTCCTGGACATCTTTAAAGGACAGACTTGTATTTTTCTGACCATTTCCCTGGAGTATGACTCTACCTAGACTGCTTATTTCACTTTTCAATTGTTGAAAATTGTTAAAATTGTTGAAAAGAGGCCTAAGGCCCTTTGCCTTTTTTAATTACTTTCTATCAATTTTTTAAACATTTATTAATATTCATTTTTAACCTGTTTACATGCTTCATACTCCTACTTTCCCCTTCACCCCCCGCTCTCCCCCCACCCATGAACTACGCACATTTCCACTGGTTGTAACATGTGTCCTTGACTTTCTATCAATTTTAACTTCACATTTTCAACCTTCATCATTCCTTTATCCCAAAGTAGAGACCTACTTTTAACCTGCTGAAGTCCAAAATATGTATAGCAATAATGGCACTGGAGAAACAACATGAGGTCCTTCTTGGATCTCAAGGGAGGCTGCCTTTGTGGCATTTCAAGGGACTCTCTTAGTGTGCTATTAGCTAAGTCTATCTTTAGCTTTACCGATGCAGATGTCCTAGTTTGTTGTTGTTTTTTAAATCCTATTCTCAACTGTACTTTAGCCTAGAATTAACATTAGAACAAATGCCCTCCTTTTACTGCCTCAGGTAATCAAAACTAAATATGAGTAGTTAAATCATTCTTTTTTTCTTTGGTCAGTATACTAAATTTATCCACTGAACATAAAGTCTCTTTTTCCTTACATATCCTGTTGAGAATGACTTGGAGAAATGTATATGTCCTCAAAACTGTAGGCTCATATCTTCTCCCAGGATGTCTTTTACTTTCACCTTCTTGGATCATCTGGCTTCTTTAAGAAGGTTGATAGATGCTGAGATACCTTTCAGCTAGAGAATTCTATCTGGTTCATGGCTTTGTCTGCCCACAACACCACCTGTAACCTATCATAGCTCAATGTGGATCTACACTTAAAAGATTTCTAGGGAAAGAGATTCCACCTACATCCCTCAGTCTCTTGTTCTAATGTCTGATCTAATGATCCTTGATCCTGTTTCTAAATGAAATGTCATCTATTTTCCATTTCCCTTTGTTCAGTTCTCAGAAAAAAGGGAACATTTCTTTCTTAAATAGTAATTCTTTAGAGACTGAATTATTGAAGAAAAATTAGCTCAATTTATGGATAACAAAATATTCAAAATATACAAAATCTTCATTTGCTTATACATTTATCACATTTATTGACTTTATTATGCTGTGCACTTTAAAATAAAAAATCTGTAAATCATTTGCAAAATTCAGGGACACGAAAAATACTGTCATTTACTGTAGAAAGTAAAACTGATAAACAAGGGGTTTCAGTAATACTAATGGAGAAATAGGCTCATAGGATTTAGAGTTGGAAGAGACTTTAGAACTCATGTAGCCCAATCCTATCTCCTCTTCCTACACACACACACACACAAAATGAAATAACTTATAATTATTACAGTACCCATTCCATGACAATAAACAAATTAAACATGTTGGTGAGTTTTTTCCCTTCATTTTTCTCTTGTATGCCTTGAAGTAGGAGTACTAATAAAATAAGAAGCCAAGTTAAAATGAAAGATGACTCTAAAGTTGCCCTCCAATATATTTCTTTCCTATCCTAAAATTTTTAGTTCCTTTAACCATACATTTAACCTATTATCTTTAAAATTAAAGATCTTATCATTCAATTCCTACTCCTACCCTCACTTTTTACATTTGTGAAACTAAATGTAGAAAGGTTAAGACTTACCCAGTCATACCACTAGTAAGTGGCAGAAACAGGACTTACTCCACATCTTCTGGATTCAGTGCTTTTTCTACTATACTGATATTTGGAATGTTGATATTTAATAAGAGGAAGAAAGTGATCAAATAGAGGGAAAGTTATTTCCAATCAATCATCTTTGATAAATCCTGTTCCTTTATTCTTCCAATACTTTCTCTATCAGTTCTAGGGATGCCTGATACAGTAGAAGAGATGTGCCCGGATATTCCCCAGCTTGAGGGACTGATGAAAGAAATCTATGATCTGGCTGAATCAGGAGCCAGGTATACAGAGATGCCTCATGTCATTGAAGTGATCTTACCTATGCTCTGTAATTATCTGTCTTACTGGTGGGAACGAGGGCCTGAGAATCTACCCCCCAGTGCAGGACCCTGCTGTACCCTGGTTACCTCTGAACACCTCAGCATCATTCTTGGAAATATCCTGAAAATAATCAACAACAACCTAGGCATCGATGAGGCCTCCTGGATGAAGCGCATTGCAGGTACCTAAGGCCCTAGATATTTTTAGACAACCCAGGGACTGGGATACCTAAACTCTGTTTGTCTGTCTTCTGCTAACTCTGAGTAGTCTAGGCAAAGCTTCTTTCCATTCCTAGCCCTTCTTTTTTCCATGTCAAAAAGTTAGTAGAGAAACATTCTTCTCTAAGAGCCACCATAGGTTCACCAAGAATGACATGCCGAACAAACCTCATTGCTCTGCTTTCCTAGAAAGATTATAGTTTAAAGGATAGTGAAACATAAGCACAGTCTTTTTAGATTTTATAAAGATATTTGAAAGTATTTTATTTTATCTCTGTGGTCACAACTGATAAATATTAACTCAGGGCAGTTAGGTACAATTGTAGCTAGCTAATTGAATAACTATACCCAAAAAGCATCTTTATTGAATTAAGAGTCAGGTCTCTAGTAGCCTGATACTAGACTCAGTCCTTAGCCTTTTCCTATATCCTCATCTTTTGCAATGACTTGAAAACAAATCTAGCATATCTGTCAAATTACAGATGGCACAAATCTAGTAAAGATATCTAGCATGCTAGATAACAGATTTTGATTCTTAAATTTTTGACAGTACTTAAAATAGCCTCAATTAATAGGATTAGTTTAATGCTTATAAGTGCAATTTCCTGCACTTAAGTAAAGAAATCTGTGCAATATTAGAATGAGGTAGACCTTATTTAATAGCAGTTAATATCAAAAAAGGATTTTAGATTATTATAAATTAATGTATGACCTACTTGCTAAAAGGTCATACTTTTTTACTCAAAAACAAATCAAAAATAGGATAAAGCAAAACAAACCAAAAAAAAACCCCGTTACAGTCTTGGCCTATAGTAGTGCAAGTATAAAATTCAAAACAATGGAAATAAGAGTTAAATTTTGCTCTTGCCTGACCAGGCCACCTTGTTGGAATGTGGTACCATATTTTAAACTGGACAATGACAGAATATAGTTCTTCGAGGAGAAGAAAAAGTGAATTTGGTGAAGGGTTCACATGTTATATGACAATTAATTTGAAAATCTGAAAATAGGTAGGCTGAAGAAGAGAATACTTGTGGGGGATACAATACTCCTCCATATGTATTTGAAGGATTATTATATGGACACAATTGCATTTATTCTGAGTTGCTTCAGAAGGAAGCTTGGACCAGTGTGTAGTAGTTAAAAGGCTTAACATAAGAAAAAAACTTCCTTCTAATTATTATTATTTTAACCCCTTACCTTCCATCTTGGAATCAATATTGTGTATTGGTTCCAAGGCAGAAGAGTGGTAAGAGCTAAGCAGTGCAGGTTGTGACTTGCTCAGGGTCACAGAGGTAGTAACACTCTGAGGTCAGATTTGAACCCACAACCTCCCATCTCTTAGCCTGGCTCTCAATCCACTGAGCCACCTAGTTGCCCCACCCCCTCAATTATTAAGTGTCCAAAAGTGAAATAGACTACTTTGTGAGGTACTAAGTTTTCTCTTATTAGAAGGTTGGATGATTACTTATTAATGCCTGTAGATGATCTCTGAAGACATTTCTAACCTAAAGTTTCATGATCCTATTAATATACTCTCCTATAACTTCTACAATTTCTGGGTATGGTTACTTTTCCCATGTTCTCCCAGTAATAGTCATATTGTACCCTCACTTCAGAATTTCAAACTAAAGTCAAGTTACCTAATTCTCATCAATCATTTTGCCCTATGTTAATATGTATTATTTCTCACTGTGTACGTAATCCTTTGTTGTATATGTGTGTGCATGCTTAGGGTTATCTGAACTCCATAATTTTATTGGCTATACCTTTTATTTCTTTTATACCTTTCCATAACACTTAGTAAAATGCCCTCAAACACAGTGGGTCCTTAATAAATATCAGATTGCTAACTGGCTAATCTGGAAGTGTCTTCAAAAAAGCAAGGAATGTGAAGTGTACATATTATTTGTAGTGAGGAATCTACTTTGATTGTACCCAGTAGAGCTAGAATCCAATACTCCTATTGTTAGGTCAACACTATCATTTAGTGGAGCCACACACTGGTAGTGGTACCTACCTTATCTCTCTCCTCATCCAAGGAGCAAAATGATAGGAACCTCAGAGTCCTTGAGGAACCAGTAGCCCATTTCTGAAGTTCATTTGCCTTTCCAGGGATAGGGGAGGGATGGAATGAGGAGAGAGAAAATCAGCACCTGGCCCCTTTCTGATCTTGGAGCAAGGTGAGAGGGAAAATAAAAATTTAAGAGCTTATACTTTGTGTAAGATGCTGTACTAGGCATTATAGAACTATAAGTAAATGAAATGAACATTTCTTTTTTACCTACCCAAACTAAAATAATATTCACCCTGAGGCAGTTGGATAAAGTGCTGTTAAAAAAGCAGGTGCCTCTAAATAGAGCTAGCCATTTTTCCTTCTAAAAAAGCATATCCTTCTAATTCATTGGGGGTATACAAAGGGCAAGTAATATAACATAAAGAGCACAGATATGAATATTACCAAAGGTGTAGTTAATGTTACTAATTTAGGACCAGGTATATGAGGTCCATTAAAGTTATAACATGAAATCACCCACATTAGGCATAAATGTTCTGATTATATGCCCAAAACCGATCTGGTTTTTTTCTATGATACGAATGAAGCATTTGAAATCTAGGTCAGTCACATCTCTAGGAAGAGCTCCTGACACACTCCTTGACACATTTCATTAACCAGTTCCTTTTACCTTCCTTTTCTGAGAATGACTTTTGGATGAATGACAGAAATGGAGGAAAGAGAGAAATATACTAGTGAAATAAAGCATGCTTCCTTTAAAATACCCTGAATCTAAAATATATTCTAAAGTCAGGACTTAAAAGTGAAGAATAAATTGCTGAAGACTTTTTTTTTCTCTACTCTAATTCTTATATTTATAATGAATTTGAATCAGTGAGAGAGTTTGCATTACAGAGATGGGCAGGGAATACTAGATTGATTATCTTTGAAGTAACCTAAAAAAAAAATTAGGTTACTCCTGTTTGTTGATATTGGTCTCCCTCACCATTGCAGCTATTACTCCCACTCCAGTTTGTCTCCCATCCCCCAGGTATCCCTTGAACTACCGAATCATACCTTCCTCCATTCACTCTGCGCCCATCTTTCAAGTTCCTAGAGATGAAAGAGATTTGGATGTGTTTTTTTTAGGATAATTAGTGTAGGAAACTAGAAAATGAGAGATACAGAAGTTTATTACATGGTTCCCTGACCTCCATGAGCTTATAGGAGACTTGAAAAGATGTGATAACATAAATGTTAGCCAATCAACTCCCAACAATATATAAATAAGTATTCATTCATTAGTAAATATAGGCATTCAGAGAAGAGAAAAACTATTGAGGCCTGAAGCATCAAAGATACAAAAGAATATTTTTCATATACTTATACATGATACAGTGCTACTAAATGCTAAAAAATATTTTGTGGTTATTACATTTAATATAAATGCATTCATCATGATATATTGAGGCAAGCCTTATTTTTCCTAATGCAGTATATGCCCAGCCTATCATAAGCAAAGCCAGATCTGACCTACTTAAAAGTCACTTCATCCCAACTCTGGAAAAACTGAAGAAGAAAGCAGTGAAGATTGTATTAGAAGAGGAACAACTTAAAGCAGACAGCAAAGGTGATACCCAAGAAGCTGAACTCCTCATTCTGGATGAGTTTGCTGTCCTCTGCAGGGACCTCTATGCATTCTATCCTATGTTAATCCGTTATGTTGATAATAACAGGTAAGAGAACAGAATATTTTTCATCCACTTTGGGCCAAGAGCTGGTAGTGTTTGTATTGGGTACCAGTCATGTTGTTGACAAAGTCAAGAACAGTTTTGAGTAAGATGAAGGAGGAACAAATGACCATTATCTTTTGCCCTCTGTATGACCTTTAGATTGGGGTACCACCTTCTCGGGAGTTTTTAAAGTAATTGATTCCACCAGTACCACTCATGTTTTTCCTACAACTTGGTAGTAATGATGGAAAATTTCCCATCCCCTGAGGCATTTAAGAAGGGATTCCTAAGTTAGATGACAGACTGGTTTGAGGTTCCCTGTAATTCTAGGTTTCTAAGTCATAAGCAGTGTCTAAATTGGACTCCCTCCTCTCATGCAAAGAGCTTTCAAATGTATACACATTCTTAAATTTAAGGACTAGGAATGCTAAGTCAAGAAAAAGGTTTCTGTGTGCAAATCTATACCTCTACTATCGCCCTACTCTAGTGCGTCATTATAGTATACTGGTGGCCCAGGATTGTCAAATACAGTACAAATGGGGCAGAATCTCTGGAAGGTTGTTACTATACTGGAAATGTTTCAAGTACAGTCTCAAATTATGCCTGCTATCTGAGGACAATTAAGACTAGTAATCGAATTCTTTCACCATGGTAACTGACGAAATTGAGAAAAATACTCTTCCATTTCTTCTATGACAGGAAAGGAGATATTAAGAATTGTAGTTTTGAGACAGGCTATAGAAAGAAATTTAACTGTTGGTACTATAAATGAGAGATCCTTGTCCACTGATAAAGGAGTTTAAATACTACTAGAAAAACAGAATCAGATCCATTCTGACATCCTCACTATAAATTTAACACCTATTTGACAAGCATTTGTAAAGCATTTAATATATGGAAGACATTTATTAGATTTCTGGGAATATAATAACAAAAACAAAGCTACCTCAAAGAGCTTACATGATACTGGGGAATATACTCATAGTTATAAGTAGGTAAATATTTGAAGGGACCCCAGGAAAGAGAGAATACTGATGACAGAGGGGCTCAGGAAAGACTTCATGTTGCCATTTTCTAATATTTGGGCAGCTAAGTGTCTCAGTGGATGGAGCCCTAAGCTTGAAGTCAGGAAGATCTGAATTACTACCTATATGTCATTTAATTATTTGCCTCAGTTTCCTCATCTGTAAAATGAGCTGGAGAAGGAAATGGTAACACTCTAGTATCTTTGCCAAGAAAAATCCAAATGATATGACAAAGAGTTAGACACATGAAATGACTAAACATAAACAACAAATTACTGTTGCACATCACATGCCTTGTAGGAGTTGGGAATCCTTTAATTGAGGAAACCTTTGAAATCTAGTCCTACCTAGGATAATAGGATCAAAGATTTAAAGCTGCAAAGAGTCTTAAAGCCATCTAGTCCAATCACCTTGTTTTACAAATGTAAAACTAAGGCCCCAGCCAGGTTATCTGATGCTATCACTAGAAATTCTCTTCATTGTACCATACTGCCACCTGAGCCTTATATAGATATTTCCCTAAAAATTATGGGGCGCATGATCCAAAGAAGTAAGATAATTTCCTTTAGGAATCAACCCCAAGACAGTCTAATTTTGTGAAGTGGGCTTTCTTCCCACAAACTATTTTTGTGACATTGTCAGATAAAGACAGTGAACTAGATAAATCTAATTGGCAATTTTTATGTGAAGCAAAATATATGAAGTAGTTTATTTAAATAATAATGAATAAAATTCACAATGCATTTAGGATTTAAAGGGGAAAAACTTAAATTTTAAAAACAGTACAAATACCTAATTAAATGATTTCTACCTACACACTGGGAAATAGAATTTTTTTCTCAAGGATTTCAAAATTTCAAAAATTTTAACTACCTAATTATATCAGCAGTTAAGCAAAGATTTTTATCAGGTTTGGGGAGATAAAACAAAAGTAAGATAAGGTATGGTTGCTCCTAGAATAGCTCTGTAATTGAATCGTATCATTATTAATGATCAAGACCCAGAACAGAGTGAGTTCTACTTATGGGACATTTGACAGTAGCTAAAAATGGCAATGTCAGTGAGTCTTTGACATATCATAATTAATTCATTCATCACTATTTAATTCATTCAGGCCTTCCCTGCACATTCTAGGAAACACCAGTATTGAGTCTATAGAATTATTGGTCTTAATTTCACTCAGTGCACAAATGCTTCTCACAAATACCTGAATTGTGTAGAGGCATCTGTGCAAGAGTTATTAAACCCCTTTGAGGGAAATCAGAAATATTTGACCTTGGTAAGAATCCAGCTTTCAGGGTTTTGAGCATCAGAGGTGAATTCTACTTAGTCTCTGACTAACTGGGGTAATACTTCTAAATAGAGTATTATAAAAAACAAAACAAAGACAAACCCAATCCAGTGAGAGATATAGTCCTATGATGACCCTTACTATAAATATATAGACTAGTTTTCTTTTTTTTTTTTTAGTCACTTAGTAGTGTACCAAAGAAACAGATCACTTTTTCCCATTTAAATATGAAAAGCTAAAAAGTCTTCTCACATCCTAAATGTAAGCATTCTGTATTAGGTTCTATCTTTGTCATTATGGTCTCTTTATATATGGTTTCCTTTAGCAATATCATCCATTCCCTAACCTTCAAGTATCACACCTATAAAAATGACCTCAAAATATTTGTTTATAGCACCAATTGCCCCAAATCTTATTCCCACATTTCTGATTTTCTGCTGGACATTTCCATCTAACTGTCCCACCAGTACTTCAAACTCATTATATCTAAAATTCTATTCATCATCTTCTTTTGACCACCAATTTTATTATTTCAAATCAACTCTCTTTTTCTTAGCAGTACCACCAATCACCAAGGCTTAAAACCTTTGAGGATTCTTTGCCTCCTCTTTCTCTATCATTCTCATTTTCTCTTTGGTTATAGATCTGGGAATGCCTATCTCTTTCTCTTATTAAGGTTCTTCTTAATTTTGTATCTAACTTATGGTATCTTGATAAATTCATACCTAATAAAGACCAGAGAATAAGATTCATGGCATTGATGCAAAGAACATTTTCCTTCTAAGACCTGATAATGAATTAATTATATATTTTATGCTCCTTCATTTTGTATTTTCCATTTGTGTGTTTTACTATTAGGCTTAGAGGGAAACAAGTTAGGGGAAGGAGAGATAGTTATAATAATATTTATTGTAATTAACACTTATATAGTGCTATAAGATTTGCAAGAGGCCTTCCCCACATCAACTCTTTGAAATAAACAGTATTAAATATGATCATTACTCTTTTACAGATGTTCTTATATTCATCCTCTCTTACATGACCTTGCTTCCAGCTTTAGTACAAAAGTATAGAACAGAGGTATGATATAGGTAAGGGACTTCAGTTGTCTAGACATCTAGAACTCTCTCTTTGTCAAAAACAGAATAACTGGTCATTTCTTAACTTTCCCTGGTGATAACTTCATTATTAAAATAGTAGAGGAATAAACAGGCACATTTCTTTTCTGGATCTGATTTCCACTAACAGGAAAGAATGGTTATGGAAATGATAGTAACCTTGGGAAAAGTAGCAACTACACCTAGAGTTTATGATAGAGGACAGGAAAACTGGGTCTAGTATGGCATATGCCCTAGATTTGGGGAAGGCAGATTTTGAAGAGTCTAAGACTCTAAAGGAATGATAGCTAAGATCCCTTGCAATAAAATGTTTCATGGGAAATCAGCTGTGGAGGGATTAGAGATATTTTAAAACACAGAAAGGAGTATTTACTAAAATAATAGAGTATGAAGTGTTGATAAACATGTTCCCACTAAAAATCTGTGCTACATAGATTTCCACCAATACATACAGTAGCCAAGGGAAAGTGGGCTTAAACTTGGCCACTTGTGGCCAAGGGAGGTAACTCACAACTCCTAGAGGTCCCTTTTGCTTTTTCTTCAAGTTGTTGCCGTTAGATATGTTGTAGCTTCTCTGCTAGGCTCTTTGTACATCCTTGAATTTTCTTTTCCTCATTGCAACTAGCCTGTCCTTGACTCTGAATGCATTCATTGCTGTTTGCTATGCAAGCTTAGATTTTTAAAATAAATAAAGCACCTGGAAGCAAAACCAAGATGAATATGACAACATGGCATGGACCTATAAAGATATTGTGAGCAATGACAAAGCTCAAAATGAGCTGAGGTAGGTGAGGAAAATAAAGGAAAACAAAAAGGCTTGTTTGGTTGGTTGCTTTTAAAGCTAGATTGGGAGCATGAGGATAATCAAAGAAATGATAGATATAATAAAAGTTATACTTGGAATGTTATGTTATTTTGCAATGATGATAACTCACAACAGAGAGAAGGCAGAGCTTTTCAATTTTTTTCTATTTTCTCTTCAAAAGAGAATCACTATACCCAAAATAAAATAGTAGACAATGAGAAGGTACCTAATTACCCCCATAGGAACCCAACTGACCTGGTCCAAATTGACTACATCTATAAGTACTGAAAGAAATGGTAGATGTGATTGCTCAATCACCAGTGGTGATATCTGAAAGACTATGGAAAATAGGAGAGGTGCCACAAAATTGGAGGAAGGCAAAGGTGGACCCAATTTTTTCTCAAAAGAAAAAGCAATCTGCAAATTCTACCCCAGGCTTTTAATCCATGTCATATGAGGATTGGTTGAAGGAACTGGGCATGTTTAGCTTAAAAAGAAGACCTCAGGTAATAAAAGGATGTCAAATGTAGGAAGGATTAGTTCAATTCATTTTGGCTCCAGAGCATGGATGAAAAATGAAAAGAGGAAAATGTAAGTGTGTTAGCAAAAACTTCATAGCAATTAGAGAATTCAGTCTGTCCAAAAATGTAATTGGCTGTCTAAAGAGGTAATAGTTATTATGCTTACAATGTGTGTTATGTTCCTCAAATTTAAAAAAAAAAATTATCTCATGGTTCTGGAAGAATTATAAAATCACTGACCAAAAAAACAATCAACTTAAATTCACCCCCTAACAATATTTTTACTTGGAAATATGAAAGTATCCTTAAAATATTGCCTTACATAAATGAATAGTAAATGAAAATTATTGTGAAAGTGAGCTATATCATCCATTATTGTTCCCATTGTGAAACTTAGCTAATTATAAACTCTTTGCTCAAGTACTTATTTGAGGCCTGTTGTTGACCCCAGGGGGTTCTTAAAGGATATGTAATTAAACTAAAAAGTAAGTCTTTGGATAGACTTTAAGGGCAGAACTGATAAAAGATTGTGGATCTTATGTCTATCATCTAAGAACAAGCCTTAGTTTAGAAAACTACCCGGTGATAAATTTTTCAGCAACAGTAAACCAGTAAAGATAATAAATAAAAAGATAATTAAAAAAATACTAAGGAAGGCATCAGAAGATTTCCAGTATGCATCAATGGAAGGGAGTATTTATGTCCCAGAAATCATCTCTCCATTTCCTGGGTAAATTCATCAATCCACTTAGTTGTGGACCTTATATGTTCAGTGGATGAGTGTTCAAACTTATCCCATTTTATCTACCTGGCCTTAGGCCAGATCTTGCTATGTATCCCATCTAGCACCTGGACTATCTTGGCATCTTGCCTGGTACCTTGCTAGTACTGACCCTCCTACCCTTTCAGTCCTTCTCATCCACTAGTTTCAGCTCTGGGCACAGTAATCAAAATGCTTCTCTCAAGGACGCATCAACCAGGTGCTCTTGAAGACCTTCTTCCCCTGTTAACTTGATACCTACTTACCCATTCAGATATTTGCCCTCATTAGAATGTAAACTACTTGAGAATAGGGAATGTCTCTGCCCAATGTGCAGCACAGTGGTTGGTAAATATAGTAAATGCTTTAAAATGTTTTTTTTTAACTTATTCAAGGTTTTGTCAAAGTTTGGCTTGCAAATTTTTCTACTTTAAAAAACTTGAAAATCACTCAATTAGATTGTAAATTAAACTAGCAACATGGCCTTGACTATTCCCCTACTTTCATTCCTAGCCACCAGTCTTTCTCTCATCCTAGAAGAAGTCCACTGGAGTGGCCAATTCTGTTTTATTACTTCTGTGTGCAGGAAATTCCCTCCCTGTCCAACCTCATTTAAGGTCACGCTGAAAATTTGCAAAATACATTTTAACTAAACCTTGAAAGTGTGAGTAGGTGAACATTCTGATTGTTTGACACCTGACCTTTAACAAAAATCAATACTAAGGAAACCAAAGCTTGTCACTAACCTCAAGCCTTATTAAGTATATGGAGCTTTGAGAAAACAAGAGAGTGAGGTTGGAGATGACTTACAGGTACTTTTAAAAATCAGGAGACCCTGAAGATGGGAGTTAATAAAGTACACCTTCATTTAATGTTTATATTATCTAAGTGACACACAAGTTTTGTAAACACAGGCCACATCTTACAGCAGGCACAAAAGGGACAGGCTGCTGAATGATTTTAGTCTGATGATCCAAATGCCCTCAAGAAGCCCGGATGCTTAGGGACTTAGGTTTAAATCTCAGAGTTTAGAGAACAAAAATATATGAAACCTGTTCTGATGGCCAAGAAATGGTAGAGGACAAAATAATCCTTCTGAAAAAAAGAATTTCAATAAGAAAAAAATGATGAATCTTAGATTTGAAAGCTATCTCAGAAGTTATCTAGTCTAATCTATGGCTAAATAGACATTCTCTCAATGTCTCTTGAAAAGAAATAGTCTGCTAGAATATTTGCTCTTATATAAATAGAAATTTTGTACCTTTGAACTACATCTCCCAACATCCCTTTCCTCTTTTGTCCCCAAGTTGCATGCTTACGTTGTTTGTATGAAGTTGTAACCCTGCCCTGGCTCTCTCTCTTCTCCCCCCTGTATGGTCGGGGAACTTTTTTTTTCTTTACCGAGGCTGCTAATTTTCCTTTTGTTTCAAGTTATTATAAATAAAACCTTATAAAATTATATACTTGGAGTATTTGGATATTAATTTTTAAACTTACACTCTGCTAGTATTACTTCCATAGATTAGAAACTTACTACCTTCCAAGTCAATCAACTGTACTTATGAATAGCTAGAACAGTCAGGATATTTGTGCTTATGGTTATTTTGTTGTTTCAGTCATTTCTAGCTCTTTGTGACACATTTGTGGTTTTCTTGGCAAAGATATTGGAGTGGTTTGCCAGACTGAGCCAAAGATATGCCTGTCTGAATCTTTATCTGTCTCTTGTACTTCTGACCTCTGAAATCAAACAGGGACCTCCTCTAAAACATCCCCAAAATGTCTAGGCTCCATTTGAAGACTTCTAGTGATAGAGAAGACATTACCTTTTGAGATACTCTGTCTTACTTTTGCTCTAATTGAACTGAAATATTTTTCTTAGTAACTTCCAGCTATCAAAAGCAAGGAGAAACAATGGCTAGAGTCTACTGGGCAAGACTTGGAGTTAGGAAAATCTGAGTATAAATTCTCCCTGAAACCTTTTCTTGCTGTATGACTGAGCAAGACACTTAACCTCACTATATCTCCATTTTCTCATGTATAAAATGGGGATAAATCCCAACCTGACAGGGTCATGAGGATTAAATGGAGTAACATATTAAAGCACTTTGCAAATTTTAAAATGCTAAGTAAAAGCTTGCTATTATTACTCCTACTTTTGTCTCCTGGACTGAGAAAAACAGATCTAAGCTCTCCTCCATAAGACAATATTTCAGATACTCTAAGGTAATTATCAAGCCTCCTCAGGCTTCTCTACTTCATGCACCTTCACCAAGTTTTTTCACCCACTTTATGTATGTCATGAACACTTGACCATCCAGGTCACCTCTAGATAATACTAAACTTTGCCAACATCTTCTCTAAAATGTGGTGCCCAGTATGGAACACGGTACTCTAGGACCTGTAAACATGTTTCTTTTATTCAGTGTAAATAATAAAATAGAAAGGGAAAATAATTTTTCCTTTTAAATTGAATATTCTTTTTTTGTGTAAGTAATCTATATGACTCCTTTTTTAAAATACTCAAATACACCAATAGATCTGTGGTCTCACTGACTTGGATATTTCCTCCAGTGATAAGAGATTGTAACACATTTTTCTTCTCATCTGGTGAAACTTTTATCCAGGTTAGATTGACATAGTTATGCTAGGGCCCTTTGTCATTTTCTTCTCACCTCAGAAAAGTCACTGGCAGTGGGGCAAAGGGAGAAAAAGACAGGGTCCATCAGTTATTTCTTGCTGTCATCACATGACCAACTTATTCTCTTAAGTTTATGAAATTTTTTTGATGTTATACTTTATTACATTTCTTCTTCATGGTTTTTTTTATATTGTTATTTACAATCTGATTATACGTACCATAGGCCTCTCTGCTAAGAATGATTCTTATTTTAAATTTGTGTAGACTGATTTCTGACTTTGATGTTCTTAGACCAACTGTCACATAGCAATACCAATGGAACAATGTTTTATTTTGTTCTAAGGGATTTTTGGTTCAGGAAGAAATTTAGGATGATTAAAGGAACTTTATAATCTTCCAAAGTTATCCCCTCTTTTCCTATTCAATGATAAGTTCAAATTATCATGAATTTGCACTATCTGTCTAATATTTCTATCCTGAACAATGAGCTCTACAGGGTGTTCATTCAACCCAGGAATTTTTTACACTTTTTGTTTCATGGACCCCTTTAGCAGTTTAGCAAAACCCAAGAATTGTAAGAAATGCTTAATTTTATTCAGAGTTTGGTACAAGTAAAGATTTAACTTTTTCCCATTTAAGTTCACAGACCCCACTCCTTGAAATCTATTCATAGATCCCTTAAGAGATTCATACACGCCAAACTAAGAACCCTTGATCCAACTTCATGCCATAATATGGGCAATAAATAATCTTTATCTACTTATTTTTCTTTTATTTATGATTAGGTCAAATCCCACCGAGTAATTTTGCATCTTAGCTATGAAGCTCTCTAGAATTTCTCTGCTTATTTGTCATTTATAACAGATCCTAGGACAAAAACCACAATTATTTTCAGGGTGTTCTTTTTGCAAACACTGTAAATGAGATGGCAGTGTGTCCTATGAAATGTTATTTCTTGTTGCCTTTGGTCCAAAATAAAGCCAATTCCACCTAATCTTTTATTTGTCTCCTCAAGAAGAATCTATGGTCCATCTTTCCTTTTAGGTCCAGTTATCCTCTTCTGGTTTTGTTTGGTTTCATTTATACAAAGAATGATGAGATTGATATGATTCAGTTCCTTCAGTAGTATATCCATTTGCTTAATACTTGGAATAGACAGTGCAAAAAGAGAAAGAGTCCATGTAGGACTTGGAGAAAGACAAATATTCACAATATTAAAAAATATAAAGGAGGAAATATTATGCTGAAAAAACCCAAAGATAATAAACCAATATCAATATTAAATGTATATACTCCATATGCCTTAGATTCTAAATTCATAGAGAAAAAATTATCTGAATTACAAGAAGACATAGTAATAAAATAGAGCCAGAAAAATTTAATGTTCCCCTTTAATTTTTGGAGGAGTCAAATGAAAAAATTGAAAGAATAAATATGGAACTAAACAAACTACTTGAGAAACTAACGCTAAAACTTATAGTGTCTCCTAAATGGGTTTGTTGAAGAAATATAGGTATTTCTCAGCTCCACATGGAAATTTTACAAAGATTGACCATAGCATGTAGATATTGTAAATAAATATAAAAAAGGCAGAAATAGTGAGCACATCCTTTACATACCATAAAGCAATAAAAATAGTAGTCTGTTCAAGGAGCATGAACAAAGACACATCTCTAATGGAGAATTAATATAAATAATGAGACAAAGAATGTCATAAAATCAATAATTAGGTGAAAGAAAATGATGAAACAGCATACCAAAGTCTTTAGGGGTTTCTTCTTTGAGCTTTTGTATTTTCTTTTGGTTCATTCTAGTGTTTAGGGAATTATTTTCTTCAGGGTTTTTTTTGGGGGTGGGGGCCTCTATTTCCATTGGGCACATTCTATTTTCCAAGTTTCAAGGAATTTGTTATGCCTGTCTGTATTTATCACTTTGGTAATTTGTTACAGAAAAATAATATTCCATTATATATCCATGTGCCACACAAAATTCATTTAGCCCCAACTAATGGTCATCTATTTTTAGTTCTTAACTATAACAAAAAAATGTTGCTATAAACATTTTGGTATAGATAGAGATTTGCTTTTCATTAATTTCCCTTTATAAAAGCATAGTAATGGAATTTCTGGGTCAAAGGTTATGGACATTTTAGTTATTTTGTATAAATAATTCCAAACTTCTTTTCAAAATGATTCTGCTGAGTCATAAAAACATCTCATCAATGTGTCTTTCATCTTATAAATCCTCAAATATTAACTATTCATATATTTTGTTATTCTTGTCCATTTAAAGGATGTGAAGTGAAACCTCAGGGTTGTTAGATTTCAGTCCTTTTAAGAACTTTGTTCATATCTTCTTAGAACACCTCCTGGAGCGTGTGTCTGTGTGTATTTTAATTGTTTATGTATCTTGGATACCAAATCCTTTTCAGAGAAATTTGATAACAGATGTGGTTTTTTCCTATTCAAAAACTACCCTTCTTGGGCAGCTGGGTAGCTCAGTGGAGTGAGAGTCAGGCCTAGAGACAGGAGGTCCTAGGTTCAAACCCGGCCTCAGCCACTTCCCAGCTGTGTGACCCTGGGCAAGTCACTTGACCCCCATTGCCCACCCTTACCACTCTTCCACCTATGAGACAATACACCGAAATTAAGGGTTTAAAAAAAAAACTACCCTTCTTATCCTATGTGTATTAATTTGGTCTAAGCAGAAGCTTTTCAGATTAATGTAATCCATTATCTATTTTTATCTTTTGTAATTTCCCTATTCCATGTTTATCCTGCCTTTAGTTATTAGAAGTATATTATTTGCTTTTTTTTATAATTTTGTGTAGCATACATTTTAATATTAAGGTCATATATACGTTTAGCATATATTACAAGATGTTGAACACCTAAGCTAAATTCATGGCCAGACTGCTTTTCCAGTTTTCCCAGAAAAAAACTCCCCTTCCTAAGTAATTTATGTTTTTGGTTTATCAAACACATTGTTGTTTAGTACCTTTATTTCTTGTTCTCTCTTTTCTGATTTGTTCTGTTGATCTATCTCTCTTATTTTCCAAACAATATCAAATGATTTTGATGGTTGCTGCTTTATAAATAGTTAACCATAGACTTTCTAAGCATTAATACTATAATCTAAGAAACTTATATTGAAAAATCTAATTTCACATTATTCTTTTCTTACATACCCAGTATATCCACAAAAAGATAGTACTTTCTAAACATTTCCCATGAATTTATTCTCTTTTAATTCCACAATCAAAACATTATCAAAGAATGGCACCACTCCTATTATTTGCACAGGAAAGTATCTGATACACTGAGAAATCCCAAGAACAAATAAAATGGTGAGTTTAAGGGGCTTCAATCTGTGACTAATGACAGATGGTGCTGGTGAAAAGTACACTTTGAATAATAACACAAATTCAGAAATGTCTTCTGTGAAACACAGACCATGAATTGCCTTATTGTGGTTTTAGAGATATAGCTTTTGCAAACTACCAGAAACGCAACATTCTCTTCAGAATTTGTCTCAAAAGTGGACAAAAATAGGAAAATATATATGAGCTGATAAGTCATTTTAGCTAACTCCTGTTGAAAAAATAAATGCCCTCAAGTAGAATGACTGACATCAAAATTCTTCACCAAGTCTCCAAATCAGTGGTTTTATTTGTTTCATTTTGTTTAATTTTTAGAAAGTTTTTCCATAGTTACATGATTCATGTTCTTACTCTCCCTTCCACCCCCACCCTCACCCCCACCGCACCCCCATTAGCCAACGTGCATCTCCACTGGTTTTTACATGTGTCATCGATCAAGACCTATCTCCATATTATTGATAGTTGCACTGGGGTGATTGCTTAGAGTCTACATCCCCAATCATGTCTGCATCAACCCATGTGTTCAAGCAGTTGTTTTTCTTCTGTGTTTCTACTCCCACAGTTCTTCCTCTGAGTGTGAATAGCATTCTTTTTCATAAGTCCCTCAGAATTGTCCTGGATCCTTGCACTGCTGCTAGTACAGGAATCCATTACATTCATAAATCAGTGATTTTAAAAACAGACCAGTTCTAAAGCAGAAGCCATATTTATTTGCTAAGCCATTGTAGTCAACAGTGGATTTGTACTTCCTATAATTTTCCTGCCTATTATTTTTTTGGGTTTTTTTCTATTATTTTAACAGTATCTTGACTTAATTTAAAAAAAAATTTTTAAACCCTTACCTTTTGTCTTGGAGTCAATACTGTGTATTGGCTCCAAGGCAGAAGAGTGGTAAGGAGGGGGCAGCTGGGTAGCTCAATGGATTGAGAGCCAGGCCTAGAGATGGGATGTCCTAGGTTCAAATCTGGCCTCAGACACTTCCCAGCTGTGTGACCCTGGGCAAGTCACTTGACCCCCATTGCCTACCCTTACACAGTATTGACTCCAAGACAAAAGGTAAGGGTTTAAAAAAAAAAAAAGAAGAGTGGTAAGGGCTGAGCAATGGGGGTTAAGTGACTTGCCCAGGGTCACACAGCTGGGAAGTGTCTGAGGTCAGATTTGAACCTAGGGCCTCCGTCTCTAGGCCTGGCTCTCAATCTACTGAGCTACCTAGCTGCCCTTGATTTAATTGTTAGAAAAGATTCTGTTCAGTAATAGTTAAATATATATATTCCACAAGAGATTTGTCGTTTCAAAATTACTTTGTGTCACTGCTACCCTAAATTGTTGCAACCTTTGAGACAGGAGGACATATGTATCTATAATAAACCAATATGTCCTAAATTTTTGTAATTCTTCCTCAAATTTTAGGAAAAAAATATACTTTTATCAGATTTTTCAAAAAGAGACTTGGTCAGATCATATATTCTGTCTTTGTTATATAAAATATGATTACATAAATAATTATGACAATTATAGATTCATCTGGCTCTGAAAAGTATATACATATCCCTAAATGCATGACTAATGTTACAACTTAGTAGAAATAAATTTTATTAGCTTCTTCTTAACACATAAAAGAATCTTACTGCTAGCTTAGTTTTAAAACTACCATTTTACTTATGAGGAAACTGAGGCCTAGAGGTGCAAAATGACTTATACAACCTCACTTTTACTAGTAGTAAAGCTAAAGTCCCCTGACCTGGGTCCAGTGTTCATTCTTCTATGCCTGCTCTCTCATTATCATCATTTACATTAATATTCATTGAATCTGTAAATGTAGAACAGTGCCATGACAAATAGAGTATTTATTTTTTTATTTAAAAAATTTTTAATGATTAATTAATTTAGAATGTTTTTTCATGATTACATGATTCATATTTCTCCCTCCTCCCACCTCCCAGAGTCAATAAGCAATTCCACTGGGTTTTACATCTATCATTGGTCAAAACCTATTTCCATATGATTAATGTTTGCAATAGAGTGATCAGTTAGAGTCAAAATCCCCATTCATATCCCCATCAAACCATGTAATCAATCATATGTTTTTCTTCTGCGTTTCTATTCCCACAGTTCTTTCTCTGGATGTGGATAGTGTTCTTTCTCATAAGTTCCTCTGGATTGTCCTGGATCAATGCATTGCTACTAGTAGAAAAGCTCGTTACATTTGATTTTACCACAGTGTATCAGTCTCTGTGTACAATGTTCTCCTGGTTCTGCTCCTTTCACTCTGTATCAATTCCTGGAGGTCTTTCCAGTTCACATGGAATTCCTCCAGTTCATTATTCCTTTCAGCACAATAGTATTCCATCACCATCAGATACCACAATTTGTTCCGCCATTTCCCAGTCGAAGGGCATCCCCTCATTTTTCAATTTTTTGCCACCACAGAGAGAGCAGCTATAAATATTTTTGAACAAATATTTTCCTCAATTATCTCTTTGGGGTAGAATCCCCACAGTGGTATGACTGGATCAGAGGGCAGGCAATCTTTTAACGTCCTTTGAGCATAGTTCCAAATTGCCTTCTAGAATGGTTGGATCAATTCACAACTCCACCAGCAGTGTATTAGTGTCCCAATTTTGCCACAACCCTTCCAATATTTATTATTTTCTTTTACTGTCATATTGGCCAATCTCAAATACAGTATTTAAATCTTTAATCAATGAACAAAGCTATGAATGTTACTTTCTTTTCCTAATAATTTCCATTTTATTTTTCAGCTTTGATATGTGCAAGAAATGGTGGGAGGAGGAGTTTGTAATTTAGTTATCTCAAAATGGAGTATTTGATCATTTATTTAATATAATTTGTTTATTCTTCGCCCAAGATCCAACTGGCTAAAAAACCCAGATACTGATTCTGATGAGCTCTTCCGAATGGTGGCTGAAGTTTTTATCCTTTGGTGTAAATCACATGTAAGCTTGCTTCCTCATTCTGTAGCTTTAAGAACTTTTTTAAAAAGGTGTATTTCTTGGAAACTTTGCAATAATTTTTTTTTATTCTTGCCTTATCTAACTGCAGAACTTCAAGCGGGAAGAGCAAAATTTTGTGATTCAGAATGAAATTAACAATCTGGCATTTTTAACTGGAGATAGCAAGAGCAAGATGTCAAAAGTAAGTCAGTAATTGTCATTTTAAAGGGCTATTCAACTGCAGGACTCAATCATGATTCAGATGTCTGATATTTTTCTAGGATTAATTCTGCATTCAGGCAATTTTCCCCCAGATAGGTCAAGTAACAGCCAAAGAAATTTATTGTTCTTTCTTGAAAATTATTCAGACTAAAATATCTGAGTCTAAATACATAAAATCATCCTTTTTTATTAGTAAAGTGTTGATATATATGCTATATACTGACAAAGAGACATGGATGAAGTTTTAGGACTTGCATAATGCATTTTAAAGGTTTCTCGCTTTAAAGGTTTATCTTAAAAGCCAAAATTTAGGCTTTTAAAATAGAAAAACCTACCATATAGCAAAAATGTCAACACATATGTACATACTGTCAACTCTTGATTATCTTGTAGGAGATAGACTCAAAATAGGAAATCTCGCTTTGAAGATTTTTGACAGTACATGCTGTAATTACATACTTGTTTTACTGACACTGGAGGCATTTCCTTTCACTAGTACCTAGTTTTGTTGGCATCTCAGAACCCTCAGTTTTTAATGCAAAGAAGCCCTCAAAAACTCAAGAGGCTTCCATTTCTCCTTGGATGATCTGAACCTTAGGAGTTTGAGAAAGAATGACCTTTTCCCAGCAGAAGGGAATGTTAAGAGGGAATTAAACGAGAGGAACATAAAGAGGAAATAAGTAGGTCTTCAGACTGTAATTTAATTCTCTTTGACATGAATTTCCAAATCATCAAATATATATATATGTATATATATATGTCCAAATGTAAGTACAAAATGAAAGGCAAATCTAAATGACTTATTTATCATTCATTGCTATGTATCACATGAGCCTTTACTTCCCTCCATAAGTGAGAATAATTGAGAGTTGACTGTATTTATAAAAGTATGTGTAACATATAATACATGATGATGCATGTATCTGTCTATATATCATTCTGTGTGGATAAAGGTGCTGCATATTGAAGAACAAACATGCTGGTGAATTTTGCATGAGAATCCCCTAGTAAATTAATATTACTATTGAAAGATTCAAATGATTGATTCTTAAGTGAGTCATAATAATACATTTGTTCTATTTAAGATTTTAACAAGTTTTTGAATTATACCAAAAGGATCATTCAAGAATATGAAAATAAAAAATGGAGTTAATTTTGTATTTTAATTTAGTTTAGTAAGCAGCAAAGATTCAGTATAACTTTCACGAGTTTTCTTCTTCCTTTAATTCCAAATTTCATAAATTAAATAAAATGATTTGCTATACTATAATTGCTACTTTGGGGAACCAGAATCAACTATGTAATTATTGTATCTGTTTTAGTAAATGGTGATATGTACAAGTCAAAACTTACAAAACAGATAAATTGAGGACAGGGAAGTTATTCATAATATGAAAGAATTCTTTAATAAAATAATTCCATTTTTATTAGTGCTACACTTTTATAAATGTACTTAGTAAATTTTAAAAATTATTTCATCTCATTATTAGCACTGTTGCTGTTAATGTAAAGGAGTTTTCAGACCATAGAATCTATCCTGAGCTTTTATTAGTAAATTCTGATCCAATGTCAGCTATTGGTCTAACCCCTAAATAGTTTTGCCTTGGGCTTTGGTTCCCAGTGAGAAAATTTTATTCTTAATTGAAATCATAGTCTCTAACTCACTGAACAACTCCTCTTTCTTCTCATAGCCCTCTCCAATCAATCAGTCTTTCCTTGGGCCTTTGACTACCTTACCCACTTTTCACTGACTAGACCAACATTTCATAGTTAGAAACAGAGAAAGTATAATAGAGAGGACCCTGGCTTTCACCTTTCTAGTGAGAGGTGACTGAACTTCATTAGGTTTATGATTGTCACTCAAATCACTAAACTAAATGATGACATTTCAAAACTAACACACTAGGCCAACATGATTCATTAGTGAACACCTAAGAAATATTATATACTATTAAATAGAGGACAAGTATTCATTTCAATTGAACAAACATATATTAAGAACATGTTGTGTGTGAGACACAAAGACAGAATCTTTGTGAACACTTCAATTGCTATTTTTCTTTTATAACATGGTATTTAAATATTTCCTTATTAATCTATACTTCCAAAAAACCAAAAACCAATGAAAGTATTATGTTCCCTTTTGAGATGTCTCTTGTAGTATAAGACCACAGGGTCAAATCATTGCATTTTCATTTTCATTTACATAATTTTCAAACCTTTTCTTTATGGATCAGGCAACTGTGGTACCATGTCTTTATGTTTTAGTGTCATCGTATACTACAAAGCAATTCTTGGATGTTAACTAATACTCACCATATTCCTCAAAATAAAATCATTCTTGCTGCTCCTTTGCCCCAATTAACAGTGTGATTTCAGAAATGAGACAAAATACTGATTTACAGAGAGCTAGGTGCCAAAGTAGAAAGAGAGATGATGCTGAAGTCAGGAAAACCAGAGTTCAAATCCATAATTAGACACTTCCTATCTGGGTAACCCTGGACAGGCCAATTAATCTGTTTATCTCAATTTATTCACCTATAAAATTGAGATAATAATACCAACTACATCCCAGGGTAGTTATGAGGTAAAAATAAGATTTTATTTGTAAAGTGCTTTACAAATCTTAAAATGTTATATAAATGCTAATTGTTATTATTAGCAATTATTATTATTAGTCAGAAGGTCAT
The DNA here is from genome assembly GCF_016433145.1 of Gracilinanus agilis. NCBI lineage: Eukaryota > Metazoa > Chordata > Mammalia > Didelphimorphia > Didelphidae > Gracilinanus > Gracilinanus agilis. The sequence continues at coordinate 538,630,596 of NC_058131.1, forward strand.
ATTTTTTTTTACCCTTAACTTCTGTCTATTGGTTCATAGGTGAAAGATTGGTAAGGGTGGGCAATGGGGGTCAAGTGACTTGCCCAGGGTCACACAGCTGGGAAGTGTCTGAGGCCGGATTTGAACCTAGGACCTTCCATCTCTAGGCCTGGCTCTCAATCCACTGAGCTACCCAGCTGCCCCAGAAGGTCATATTTTTGTCCAAAGTTGAGCTATTTATTCACTTGTGTGACCAAGGACCAGTCATTACATTCTTATGTATCTTAATTTTCACTCTGGTAAAATGAGATTTAATCTACTACTTGCTTCTTCTATAAAGTTCATCAAAATGTTGTACTTTAAAATCAGTATGTGAGGTAGATTTTTGAGGCCAGGTGGATAATCTGTAGACATAAAGGATTATTACAGTGAAGAAAATTTAACTAACCAAAGGTAAGACATTTTATCTATCCTATCTCTCTTTCTTTCTTTCTTTCTTTCTTTCTTTCTTTCTTTCTCTCTCTCTCTCTCTCTCTCTCTCTCTCTCTCTCTCTCTATATATATATATATATATATATATATATATATATATATATATATATAGTTTAAGTATCATGGATATATGTATCCATGATACTTAAACTAATCACTAAAGGTTGAGCATAGATGTATTTCTTTTGGAATATGATGTTTCAATCAGTGCTTAGCTAGTTTTAGCTAAGAATAATCCAATTTAGAAGTTCCTGTTCCCAGATTAAAATGTTTAAAACTCATACTAATCTCAGAACAACAAGTATCTGTGAATTCTCCATTTAGTAGGGGTACTTCACTAGAAGTAATGTGGCAAAGTAGATAAAGCTTCAGTCCTATTTCTGTGATACTTAAGTAGTTGTGTGAGTATGGGTAAATTATTTATCTTCTCAAAGCCTCAATTTTCTCATCTGTAAAAATGGTGATAATAATGTCTATAGTACCTTCTCACAGAGCTACTGTGAGGCTCAAATGACAGTACTTTGCAAACTTTGAAGTGCCATATAAATGTCAGTTATTGTCATTATTACTGCTTCCAGGCTTTCCATGGATATTTCTACTCTGGAAAGCACTTAGAAGCTAGGAAGTGGTATTATTAATTAACATCAGTTGATTCTCCTCTTTGTACCCATCTGCCTGTGATAAGATTTCCCCTCTCTACTTGCTGAATAAAGTTCACGACCTCTCCTCCTGTGCTTGCTTTTATTCCATTCTCCATTGAATATTGGTGCGGTATAAATTATAAGTATTTCTGCACATTCTGGTCTGTGTTGAGGTATGTGGACATGAATGCTGCATGCTCATTCCTACCCCATATGTGATTACATAAACATAAAAAAAGTTGAGATAAAGAAAATATACTCTGAGCAAGGCTGTTCACATCTGATTCACTTACACTTGGTTTCAAGACTGTTTTTTCTTGGAAACATTTTACAGAATGCTCATTGTATATTTTGTTTATATGACATTAGTATGCTAATATATGTTAAGCTAAATATACTTAAAGCTGAGCAAGTGTTTCTTTGTTTTTAATTTATTTTTTTTCTGGAAAAATGGCAGCAGCTTCCTCGGAGGGGAATGGTAAGTTAGAAATGTTAAGCTCAAGATGTACTAGTTTCTTGACCAGGTTTGAAAGAACAGGTTAGTAATACAAAAGATGAAGTGAGTGTCATATTGCCTAACTTTGGAATATTAATAAAAGTTATTGGAAAAACTCTGAAAATGTTTTTGGTATAGGTGTTCATTAATATTTTTAAGAACCAAACATACAATTACATTACTGATTCTCATTTACATGTATACACACATAAGAAGATGCCCATGAACACAATCTTTAGTATTTACCCTTGACACCCAATTGTTTTTTTTCTACTGGTTTTCCTTTCATTCTCCTTTCTATTCACCAAATGAAAATATAGGCAGTCATCAATCTGTGAACAAATTCTATTACGGAACTTTTGTTTAAAGTCAGTTGTTTGGAATTCAGGATGCCTTTTGCCATAGAAAGAGTTTTGCACATGCTTGTTTAGTTTTGAGACCAAATCACAGTTATTAAGTTCCCAATATAACTGAACTATAGTATTGACCTCATAGTCAGAATGGAGCTTTGTAGAATAGTGGAAAGGACTTATCTATTAAGGCTCAGTTGATGGAGTTCCATGCACGATTGAAATGATAAATATTACATATATACATATATTAAAAATATTATAAACACTAAAAACCATACATAATAAATTTGTGGCTTCCAAAGTTCAACTTGCAATGACTCCTTTGGTGGAATCATGGACCCCTTTTTCCTATCAGGCCTGTGATGGCAAACCTATGGCATGCATGCCAGAGACGTTTCTTTGGGCACGTGGTCTATCACCCACCAGAGCTGCTCCCTTCCCCTTCTCCACCACATCTCCCCACCCCTCTGCCCAGCAGCTTTCCATGAGTGGAGGGCCCAGGCCACTCCTCCCCCTTCCCTTTACCCTTCCCTTTCTGGGGTAAGAGGGAGAAACCTTAGTCTGGGCTGGAGGGGGGGGGGGCAGGGCAGGGCATGCAGCCTGAGAGCAGGGCACTGCAAACTGTATCTAAAAGGTTCTGAAAGATTTGCCATCTCTGTACTAGCCAATGACACCAGGGGCTCCTTTTGTTTCAAGCCACTGGGATTTATATAGCCTGAGGTGGGGGCTTAAGTAAGGTAGGAAGTGAAGAGCAAGGGAAATAGGAAAAGAGAGGCAGACTTAGGGGACAAGAGGAAGGACTTTTGAGAGATTAGTGTAGCACACTATTCATATGTAAAAGAAATATGTAAGGCAGGATCTGCCTATAGACCATATTTATAGAAAGAAACATAATTTTATTTTTATTTTATTTTTTAAACCCTTACCTTATTGGTTCTAAGGCAGAAGGATGGTAAGGGCTAGACAATGGGGGTTAAGTGACTTGACCAGGGTCACACAGCTAGGAAGTGTCTGAGGTCAGATTCAAACTTAAGACCTTCTGTCTCTAGGCCTGGCTCTCAATTCACTGAGCCACCCAGCTGCCCCAAAAATGTTGTAATTTTATAAAACTGTTAAATGTTGCCTGAGAAGCCACCCTATATCTGAAAAGTCTCTTTTTCTACAAAGTTATTACTCTATAAATAATGATAATGTTAAATATGGGAAAAATAAATTATATGAAAGTGGTTATTTTAGAAAACCATCTTTTTTCTGATTAGACAGCAGAGATTTCTAGACAATTTCTATTGAAATTTTAACTTTAGTGGGTTCAATTCAACAAGCTTTTATGATCTAGGTCTCTTGGGCTAAGTGATCAGGAAACTTCAAAGTTAAGATATATTCTCAAGGATTTATAGACTAATTGAGAAGACTAAAATAGCTATAATATTAAGTTGAATGTAATAAATACTTAGGAACAAAATTATTTATTAGGAAGACTAGAAAAAAATTCCAACTCAGGTTATAAGGGCTGATTATAGTAAAAATTGACATTGAGTTTGTTAATATTAGTAATAGGGAGCAGCAAACCTCATCCCTTTACCTGAGATAGATTTAAAATTCTAGGCAAGAATATTATTTTAAAATAATAATGACATTCCAAGAAGCTGTAAGAGTGAGCCTTAGTTCCCTCTAAAAAAGGTGGAGTGGCAAGAAAGGGAAATTGAAGATGGAGTTTCTAGTGTTTCATAGCTGATATCTAATCTGAAAGACAGTGTTGAAGGGGAAAGAAAAGGGAATCAGTTCTCTCCCTTATTCAGTTAAGGAAAAGATTTTAGATTTTTTGAGCATATGATGAAAGTTAATGAACCAGTTGCTCTCTAGATTCAGAATATCAGACATTCTGCCAATAGTGACCACTGAAATGAGCTCACTTTAATGGTACATTATTGGGTTTAAATGTTTTTCCACTCAGTAACAAAACTCAACGTCATTAACTCTGCATCTTAACTGTCCAGCTGATTGTCACATATGATGTGCCACTTACCTTGAAGTACCAATGATTCTCCATTCAATTGATCAAAAAACTGTGATTATTATGTCATACATTGTAGTGTGGGCCCCCCATGCTAACTGACTCTTTTCCTATTGTTTCTTTTTTCTTTTCATACAGGCCATGCAAGTAAAGGTACAGGTTAAATGTATGCATGATGTGTCTTTTCTGTCCTAGTAATAGAGGTGTCAGACTCTGGCTACCCTCATCATTGTGATCACTCTGAGAGTTGTATGGAATGGGTTTCCCCACTTCGAATTCCCCACCCTGGATCACTAAACATGGTTGCTTTTCCAGAGAATGAATGACTTTAGATTTTTAGATGGGGGAAACCATCATCATCTCATTCCAGTCTAGTTGGCAGAGGTGTCCAGGATATTTCCCAGCAGTTCCTTTCAAGAACACAAGAATAACTCTGGCAAAGATGTGGACATGCAACTTATCAGCCGGGGTCATCACTTAGTTTTATCATTCTCAGGTTGAAAATACCATTATTTTCTACAGGTAGTCTTTAGCTTTTCATACCCACCAGAAAGATCCTGGTTATTGGCCTAGTTCTAAGAAACTTTAAGGTGATTCCTACAAAAACCAATGTTCTCCATTAGCATTTCCCCCAGTTTACTTAGAAATTTGAAATGGGAAAACTACAAGGGGAGGGAGGATGGATTTTTCTGGTGATTTAAGCTATAAAGTCTCTACTTGAACAATTTTCAGGTTATTTCTAACAGTGGTTTCTTTTTTTTTCTCCATATATTCCTTCTAGCCTACTCATTATTATTGCTCCAGACTCTTCCACCTAGTGTATGTGCCAAAGAAGAGAAAGACGCTTTGAGCTGGGGCCAGGTTGATAGTAACCCTAGACAAATCAATAATGAATCAAACTTCATTTTGGAGGCCAATGGTTTTCACTGTTTGCTGTGTTCTAGGGAACTCAGCGTATGGTTACCATTTTCCTCTTGCCCTGTGCTCTTATTTCCTATCTTCCCTCTTTATAGCTTCCCCTCCCACTCAGCCCTGATTTCTTCCTAAGTACTGAGTGCTCTTGATGCCACAGAAAATACTAACAGGATGTGAGACAGTCAGTCTCCAATCCAATATGATTACATATAATCATGTTTAGGTGCATCAGACCACAGAGAGCATTTTTTGCAACTTTAGTGTCCTATTTTATAGGTTATTGCTGCCCTAGGAATGTGTATTCTCTGGCTAATGATCTCAAACAATTAGGACCTCTTGCAATAAACTGGAAGTTTGGTAGTGGGAAAGTTTTACCCAGGGATCAGAGGTAAAATGGGAATTCTCTGACCTTCTCAATAGAGGGAGAATGGCAGGCTTTTAATAAATCAGATTTGCATTTATAAGAATATCTCCTGCAACAAAATTAAATTGAACTAAAAACTTTGGAGGAAGCAATGAAATCAGTCACAAAGCTCTCTTCTAGCCACTTAAATCCTCATAAATCCTATCTCCTATTAAAAAAATAAAAGCCTCCCTTACCCTTGGACTTAGTTGCATATCAGTACCACAGAATCCAGGAAAACCATCTTGTCTGTAGTCCACACAGCAGTTATTGGGGCTTTCTCAGCTTTCATTGTAAACCATAGCACTTTCATTACTTCATAGCCCTAAACATTTCCACGGGCATATTTTAAAACAGAGTTTTGGTGGACATAAATTACTTTTTCATCATCCTACCCTTTCCTCACTACCTACCAACCCTCCCTAACTGAGGCAGAAAGAGATTATGGTTTTGTGATCCCTAAAGTGTTTACCCTGGGACCCTGGTCACCCCACTTCCTTGTCTCCTTATCCAGGGTCTAGGAGGAAAATGAGCCCCATATGCCACTTGTATCCAATTAGTATCATGTAGCATGGATTCTCTATTGCAGTGGTTCCCAAACTTTTTTGGCCTACTGCCCCCTTTCCAGAAAAAATATTACTTAGCCTCCTGGAAATTAATTTTTTTTTAATTTTAATAGCAATTAATAGGAAAGATAAATGCACCTGTGGCCATCACCGCCTTCCCTGAATCTCTGCAGCACCCACCAGGGGGCGGTGGCGCCCACTTTGGGAATCACTGCTCTATTGTCTGAGTAGAGTGTAGCTTACTGTACACAATGTGCAACTCAGAATTTTAGATGACTGTCTTAAATCTACTACTTCTATACATTTTAATCAACTCACTGAAAGGAATTAGAAAAATGGAAAGAAAGGAGAATCAGTTGAATTGTAGTAGGTTGGTTTTTTTTTTTGCTTTTTTGCTTAGAATCCTTCCCTCCATTAACATCTCCCTCTAATAGAACTCCACGCAGGATTTTCCTTATTTCTAGAAAAGTTTTCACATTACTTAAGTGTGAAAATGGTTAAATTGACTGCTGCTACCAGCATCCTGCTACAGGAATGATAGTTAAGTTGGACCTTAGCAATTTAGATGTGCAGAACATCTTCAGTTTTGCTAAGGGAATTGAAATGGCCCTTTAAAATTTTTCTGTAAGCATAAAGAACACTATTTCTTTCCCACATAATTTTGATCAGGAAACCAAATCAGTCCAAAAAACTGCTAACTCCTTTCTCTGTCTATCTGATAAAGAAATATGTAAGATTGAGAAGAATCATATGTAAGAAATACATGTATATCAATATAAGCCTCAGAGCAGTATAATTAAAACTCTCATTCTTCATAATAATCTTATTTCCTTAATAATGAGAAAAATTATTGTATCATTTATACAATTTCATCTCTTCAGTCCACCAATTTTTATTGTCCTTTGAAATGTTATCGGGCCTCGTTTGTTATCTCAGAAAAACTATTAGCCACAAAGAAGCAGGCTACTTGTTGGGAAAGTAGATCCCTTTCAAAAAATCACTGAGATTCTCTTTTGTTCCTTCTTTGTTCTTCTTTCTCTTTTGGCATCAATTTCTAGTCTGGAGGGCAAGACCAAGAAAGGAAGAAGACAAAACGGAGAGGCGATTTGTATTCCATCCAGACATCTCTCATTGTGGCTGCATTGAAGAAAATGCTGCCCATTGGCTTAAATATGTGTACTCCAGGTGATCAGGAGCTGATCTCTCTGGCAAAAATAAGATATGGTTATGTAAGTCATGATTCTCTGCTATTTGAAATGCACTTGGCTGAACTTTTACAGGTGATAATTACAATAGTCCACTCCAATGCCATAACAATATTACCCATAACTGCAGTTTAAAAATTAATGTCTTTAAAACACCATCTTTTTCAACCTTCATTAGAAGTAATTTGGCAATAACTGCTTTTATACCTCTTTTTTGTAAATGGAAAAAAAAACAAGATTCATAGAAATAACAAAGCTTTAGTTATTAAAACTACTCCAGGACCCCATTGCCTCATTCAATATAAATCCATTACTTCTGAGCCTCATTTTTTCCCATCTTTAGCTATAAAATGTGCTAACAATCCCAGTTTATCACTCACTCATCTCCGTCTTCTCAATAAGTGGCAGATACCACAAGTAATAAAATTTGAAATCTCTTTCCACAGAGGGACACAGATGAAGAGGTTAAAGATCATCTGAGGAATAACCTGCACTTGCAGGAAAAGGTAATATAATAAGGAAACACTGATCAGGCAAAAGTCCACATTCTTTCTAAAGGACAGAAATTTTGATCATTTCACTGTCCCCTTTGAGTTAATACACAGCTTTTTTTTCTATATATTCTCAAAACAATCTTAATATGTTTATATTTAACAAGATTTTCTTGCTGTAGTTCAAAATTTTATTGCTTTTCTAAAGTAAATCTATGATAAAGAAAGAAAAGATAGAGGGTGAATCATTCAGAAAATGATGACTAGATACTTGGTCAACTCTGAGAAGCAGTCACAAAAAAATTAGTTGAAATATAATGTGAAGGATTGAATTAAATTTGTAGATTTCCTAACAATGAGGCTGGTTTGACATTGACTTTGTTAACTGAAAGAAATTAGGTCCTCCCAAGAGATTTTGAAACTAAATATATTCATATTTGAAATAGTACAAGTAACTCTGCCTGAAAATTATAAGACAGATGAAAAAATTTTGAGAGCTTTTCCAATCTCATGCTTCTCTTCCTCAGGAGGCTCTCAATTTTTCTATATGCCCAAGAGTAAAAAGAAATTACTTTCTTAGTAAAGAGGATAAACAGCAAAAGGAAGAAAAGAGAGTATCATAAGAATGGTCAGCCATACCAGGAAGAGAAGTAGAAATGAACCTAGAACCATATTAGTGAACACATGGCACACGTGCCTGCACATGCTGGAGGGCACTGCTATCCCCCTAAGGACAATGTTCATATGCCTTGCCTCCTCCCAACAGCCCAATGCTGCTCCCTCCCTTCCCTATCTGGGGCAATGCAGGGGGCTCACAGGCAGTTTGGGGGGTACAGTATGGGCACACAATCTCTAAAAGGTTTGCCAACACTGGCCTAGAATGGCGGAAAGAAAAAGATAGGGAAAGAACAGAAAATATTAATAAACTTTGTTTCAAAATATGTTTTAAAAACCATGTCTTAGTACTCAAGAATAGAGACTCATATATAACTTGATATATAGTTCAATTCAGTGGACGGGGTGGAGGTGACAGTATATGGTTTATAAAGATTTTATTCCCGTGTTGTCATTATGCTAACTTATTGCTTATCCCTGTTAAAATACTGAGAATGCCTTTCTTAAGATTTGTGGAAGAGAGGATATACTTTTTAATTCAGGAAAGGTTTTCGGTTTATCCAGCAAAGTAGCTCTTTTTCTAGCATTCACATAATCAAAGAATCATAGAATTTAATAGTTGGAAGAGACCTAAGCAGCCATATTCTAGCCAAACCCACTATGACATACCCAAGAAGTGACTGTTCAGCCTCTGTTTTACAGTGTCTAAGGAAGGGAAAACCACCACCTCTCCAAGCAGTTTACTCTTTTGAAAAGTTTTAACTGCTGAATAGTTTGATCTTTTTTTTCCTCTAACATGAAGTTTAAACTGGTCTCTTCAAATTTTCCACCTATTACTTCAGGTTCCATTCTCTAGGACCAAATGGAATGAGTTTAGTCTTACCTACACAACAGCCCTTCTCATACCTATGGACAGTTATCATGTCCTTTAGAAGATTTCCAAATTAAACATGCCCAGTTAACTTTAGTTAATCCTCATATGACATGACCTCAATTCCTCTCAACATCCTAGTTGCCCTCCTCTATGTACTTTCCACCCGCTATGGCACTTAAAACTGAAAACAGTACTCCAAACTAGGTATGGCAAGGGCAGTTCCCCATGCAGAGGGAAATCTCTCTATTCTGGAAGCTATGCTTCTCAATGAAGCCAAAAAAATTAGCTTTTTTTGGCTGCCATCTTAGATTGCTGGTACAATTTGAGTTTTCTGTCCACTAAAATACCCAAATCTTCTTCAGAACAACTGCTGTCTATTAATGTTTCCTATTTTAATATTTGTGAAATTGATTTTTGTATCCTAGTGAAAGGCTTTATGTTTATCCCTTTGAAGTTTTGTTCTAGCCTGTTGAGGTCATTTTGGACTCTGACTCTGCCACCCAGTATGTTAACTGTTAACTGGGTACTATCTGTAAGTTTGATGAGCATACCATTTATGCCCTTTTTCAAGTCGATAAAAAAAATTAAATAGCAAATGTCCACCACAGATTCCTGGAGTACTCCACTGGAAATCTCCTACCACATTGACAATGGATCACTATTCTTTGAGTTCACCTATCCAACCAGTCCTGAATCCATCTAATTATCTAATCCCTATCTGGAAACAGTTTCCAGAAGAATAGCAGAATATTATTCATCAGGAACTTTTAGAAAATCTGGTTAAGCCATACCAACAGTATTCTCCTTATCTACTGGCTTAAGTATCCTCTCAAAAAAATGAAATGTGCTTCTGCTATAATCAGCTCTTCGTAATCACTGCTTACCTTCCTAGGCCTTTTCCAACCTTTTTTTAAAATAATTCATTCTGAAATTTCCCCAAAACTCAAAGTCAAAATCACTGGCTGCTAGTTTGTAGATTGCTTTCTTTTTTTTTTTTAATGAAAAATTTGGATAGCATTTGTTCTCTAATCCACTCCTGTTTTCAGTGGTCTTTCAGATATCACTGCTGGGGTTCAGCAATCACATCTTCCAGTTTTTTCAGTAGCTAAGGAAATAATTCATTTGGGCCAAGTCACTTAAATTAAACAGCTGGGATTATTAATATTGTCTCCTGGATATTTATTTTGGATATATAAACTCCCTATTAAAAGAGATAAGAAATGTGTCTATCACAAAATAAGCATTTAGTAAATGCCTGTCTCCTATATGTTCTGTCATTTATTTCCAATATAATAGTCATTCTCCTTTGCAGAGAAAACTGAAACAAAATAAAAATTAAACAGCTTTACCTTTTGTCCATTATCAGTTATCATTGTCTCAGACATCCTAAACAAAAGCCCTCTCCGTCCCTTCTTCAATCCTCCTTGTTCTTTCAAGATAGCTTTTTATTTTATTTTCATTTTTTAAATAATACTTTTGAGTAAAATAGATATTCAGAGAAAAATTCTAGAGGAATTTATTTTTTCTATTTTTAATTTTTAAATTTTTTTTCCATGATTCCTGTTTTCTTCCTCCTCTCATCCCTCCCAACTCTTGGAGTTGACAAGCAATTCCACTGGGTTATACATATACATATACATACATACTTGAACCCATTTCCATATTATTCATTTTTATAAAAAACTATTCCCTTAAAACCAAAACCACAAATCATATACATCATTAACAAGTAATAAGTCATATGTTTTCTTCTATTCCCACAGTTCTTTCTCTAGATCTGAATTGCATTCTTTCTCATAAGTCCCACATAATTATCCTGGATCTCAATATAGATTTTTAAAAAATAAGCCTTTTTTGTTGTCCTTTATTTCCCTCACCAACCTCAGCTCATTTTGAGTTCTGTCGTCAATCATTATATTTGTATAAGACCATGCCATGCTGTCATAATCTTTTTCTCCATCTTGCCTTCAGTTTCTATATTTATTTTTAAAATCTAAATTAGTTGATGGTTTCCCTACACATGAAGATGAGGAGCAGCTTTTTCTTCCTCAAAACATTCACTTATATACTCCTTAGAAAGTCTCATATCTGTGTTTTGTGGGTTTGGAGGGTTTGGTTTTCTTTTTAAACTCTAATAGTACAGATCCCTTTTCTTGCCCTTTTCCCTCTATTTAGCATTCTTCTATTCTCTCTCAACCTAACTGTGGTCAAATCTCCTTTCCACTTCAGAACAAAAATTTTTCCCATTGAAACTTTGCTTAGGTTTCCTTTAGGAATCCTTCATCCTCCCTAACAGTCTGTAAATTTCAATATGATGACCCGACCAGTCCCTCAACTGTGGCAGAAATATCAGCATTATATATTTGAGGCAAATCATTGTATAATTTCCCCCACTCTCCATAATACTTGAGATTTTCCAGGTAACTGTGTCTAACATTGCATTAGTTTTTGGTCCTCATTTCAACCTTTCAGTTCATGATTCCCAGATGGTGATCAGGAGAAACATAATTGGTATACCTTCATTTATTCTTGGAAATGGGCCAAGGAAGATATACTGAAATGGTATGCTTTCAAAGTTGATTCTCCTCTGTAGGCCAAAGAGGAAAATTATTTTATCATTCTCTTTTCTCTAAGGAATCCAGTACAACTTGTTTCTTTTTATAAAGCCCATGACAAAGGTAGACATGGTTGGTCACGTCTTTGACATGCATTGATTTTCAGTCTGATGATCCAGCTGTAAAGTGGCAACTTAACCTATACAAAGATGTTCTAAAGACTGAGGAGCCCTGTGATCCAGAAAAGACAGTGGAGCGAGTACAAAGGATCTCAGCAGCTGTCTTCCATTTGGAGCAGGTAAGGAATAACTAGTCCTGGATTGTCAAAAATCCTGTTTGCCTGTGAAGGAGAGGAAACTCTCCATCTTCCTTATTATCATTCTTATGCAACAAGAAAAATAAGGAGAAATGAAATTCACTTATTGTCCAGAATAGTATCAGAATAATGCTGAAAGAAAATGATTATCAAGTACATCCTAATGTTTTATAGATGAGGAAACTAAGGCCTAGAGAAGTTAAGTGAAGCAGGTATTAAGAGCCAGGATTTGAACCTAGTTCTCCTGACTTAGAATTTAGTGCTCCTTTGACCCTCCCTCATGCCTTATACCCACTTATACCCATTATTGCAGTGGTACAGGTTAAGGTGATGAGGACTTGAACTAAGGTGCTGGATATGTGAGTAGAGAAAAGGGAACAGATGTGAGAGATAATTTGGAGGCGCTCTAGATAGGACCAGGCAATTCATTTGGTATGGGGTTAATGGAGCAAAGGAGAGGGTACATAAAAGGGGTGTCAGCAGTCTCCAAAAATACAAAAGGAGGATTAAGAATAAGAAATGGCTAAATAAGATTTAACCTTTGAAATCATTGGTGATATTAGAAGCAAGAGTGGAAGAAAGAAGTGGGTGGTAAAGGAAGTAGAAATAGCAAATGTGCACTATTCTTAAGAGAATTTGGCAGTGAACAGGATGAAAGATACAAAGGAATGACCTGAGGGAATGGCAAGTTCAAATGAAGGTGTTTTTTAAATCATGAGTAGACCTGAGAATGTAAATAACAAGGAAGGAGCCAGCTGATAGGGGAAAGCTTAAAATAAAAGAGAAAGGGGTGACTGATGGGGCAGGTTCCTAGAGGATAGAAGTTGGGGATGCAAGTAGAAGAGCTGGATCTGGAAAGGCAAAGAACAGACTTTTCTTCAGAGATGGATATTAAGTAAGAGAGATAGATAAAGACACTCTAGAGTGGAGATATCTAGGAAAGGGTTTGGCAAGTGGTGGTGAGGTGGAACTGAAAAGTGATGAAAATATAGGGAGAGAGCAGGAGAAAGGAGCCATTCACCTCTAGGAATGTAAATTCTGAGTCACAAGGATTAGAAGAGGAGGAAGTACAAATTTGTTGATAAAATACTAGAAAAGTCCTGGCTGATGGGCGCATGGACCACCTAGGAGACTAAGCAGCAATCAGAAAGAGAAGAATCCAAAAATCAGGATAATTCATTTTATGTTGTTGTAGACAACATTTTAAGCTCCTATGAGCAAAAGGTCTGTTTGGCCCTGTTTACTGAGATTACAAGTTAATGAGAATACGACTTGTTCATAAATGGGCCTCATTATATCAGAAACACTCAATAACGATTCAGTAGTTTAGAATATGATATAAGAGCATTTGTAAGGGGCTATATAAAAGACAGAGAAAGGAGAAATTATTTTCACTGAGTGGGGAGGGGGATCAAGAAAAGTTTTATAAAGGAGGGAGAATTTAGTCTGGGCTTTGAAGAATGAGTAGGATTTTGAAAGTTTGATCGTAAATATCCAGTTATTATGCTGACCATAGACAGCAAACCAAATGTTTTAAAAGTTTGGAAATTTCAATTTTAAATTTGTTTCTTTTTAAAGAAATATTAGAGTATAAGATCTAGAAGGATTGTCTCATTCAGCTATTCACTTTGTAGATCAAGACACTGCAACCCAGAGAAAGAAGTGAAGTGACTTACCTAGAGTTACACAGCTAATTAGTAGCACATGGACAAGAATATACATCCTAGGCCATTTTGTTCTATTTACCCACACCCTAGAGTTGACATGAACTCACTGCAGATAATAATTTTCCATAGGTGGAGCAACCACTTAGATCCAAGAAGGCTGTCTGGCACAAACTCTTATCCAAGCAACGTAAACGGGCAGTAGTAGCCTGCTTCAGGATGGCACCCCTGTATAATCTCCCCAGGTATATGCCATGTTGTTTGGTTTTTTTCCTGCCACATGAGTAATAAGAATTCAAATCTCTCTCTAACATCTGAAATCTCTTCCTTTTCTTCATAGAAAAAAGCTAGCAAATAGTAATGGTAGGGTTTGAAATGATTGTAGTTTATCCATATAAAAATTTACTGTTGTTTTTATCTACATTCATATGGTCAAAAATAACATCAAGATTATAATACACTTCAATCTCCCCTTAGCTCACTTGGCTCTTTCTATGAAATCCCTCCAGTGAAGACCAGATAGACTTCTCTCTCTGCCCCAGTACAAGTCTTGCACAGAATATATGGGTTTCTTTGAGGACAGGGGAGGAGAATATGTTTCCAAGATGTTTTACCCTTAATTTCCCAATCAGGTCACATCACTTTCTTCTGCTTAGGTATGATGGGAATGGTGCTTCTGTAGTGTTTAAGTCACACTATTTCCTTCACAGATATTGAGTGAAGCTGGAGAAACCTTTTAGTGCTGTCTATGTAACTCAATTTGGTCTAACACATGTGGCTAATTTTAACAACTAATGTTTAAAGGTGTCTTGAGGAGCCAGCGTAAGAGAACAGTGTTATTCCTTGGCATTTTCTCCCCTCCTAGTAATGCGCAGAAAAGAGTGAAAAGTTTTCTGGAATGTGTTTAGCTGGATTTTGTCAACAAAAAGAGCAATGAAGGACTGAACTGGACCCTTCTCAGTTTATTGCTAAAACCGATTTAATATCCTTGGCCATAGAGCTAAGCACCCCATCTTCAGATTGATTATGTGATGTAGACCAAAGTTCTGACTAAAATGGAATTGGTCACTAAATATTAACCCTACCCGATTTCTTATCTGAGGAAACACTAATAATTATAACCAATTGATAATATTTTAGATTGTAGAGAATAGTTTCTTTCCTTAGAATTTTTCTTTTCTCAAACTATGATTCTCAAAAGACTCCCCAGCCATTATTTTTTAGTGCACTATAATACTCATTAAAAATTCTTCTGGAGTGAATAAATTGTTTGACAAATCAAGATTTTCATTTGGCTTAGTAGTAGATTTGTAGAATGAACAATGCCCAAGAATCATGGCCTCTGCGAAGTATTTTTACTTTTCTAGAACTCCCAAGAAAAACAACTTGAATCTCTGGAGATGAAAGAAACTGTAAAAACAAACAGCATTCCTGACTAACAACATTCCTGACTGGACAACCAGTGTGTGTACTAAGGACATTGAGACCTTGGTTGAAAAAAACAACTGTGTTTATAGCCAAATGTGAAAAGCAAAAGTGATTGCATTTCTTTTTCTTAAAAATGATGTCAGAAGACATTGATTTACCTCTATTTTTGAGATCCATGTGCCTTATGATGGCTATTAGAGGGCTAGTTGGCAATGATCACAAGATTTTTCTCATGACATCAAAAAATGGTCTTTAAAATGAGTATTTTACAGGTTGAATCAGCCAGAAAAAAATTCACATTAACTCTCCAAAGATATTAATATCCTTCAATTCACTTAAATTGTTGGTATATAGTAGTAAATAGTTGGTATATATAACTTATATTTGCGTTACTGTATATTAATCTCATGTACTTTTAATACTTGATTATGATCTCTAAGCCAATGATTGAACTCTGTGTGCCAGATGGAACATTTTCCCCTTGTTTTATTCCGCCTAGTTATTTCTCCACTTGTGGGATAGGATATTTATAAGATGGATGTCTGTCTTGACAGCAAAGAATGATCCCAGTACTTAGTGTTGGGAAGAATACTCCCTTACTAATTTTGTCTGTTAAACTTTTGGGCATCTTCAAAAGTAAAGGACTGAAGAAATGGACTATGTTATTTGGAAACTGTTTCTCTGATTTTAGTTCTCAAGTGAAAACCTTATATGCTTTTCCCCAGACACAAAATTAATAATTTCTTCCTGAGCACCTTCCAACGGGTTTGGCTGGAAAATGTTTATGAAAAAACTCAGTATGACAGGCTTATACTCATGTTAACGGTAATGTAACCTGCGGAGAGATCTGCCCAATTTTGTGCACACTCTTCCTTTCCTGACCATGATTTCATGTTATCATGAAACACAAATTTGTACAATTTATGGAAAAATTCTGATTGGTCAGTCTGGAAAATAAGATGCTAAGAGGCTGGACCAAATGGAGAACACAAAGTAAATCTCAATGTTTTATTTCCCCATTCTACTCTTTCCTATCCTTTATTCCCCAAACCACCCCCATCAGCCTTTTACTCATATATTACTTTTTAATGGCTTATATTCTCTGAAAGAATTTCACTAGTGGCAGCTATTGGTTGGCTATTTGATGTCCTCACTGTAGATGACTTGCAATTAGACTTCATAAAAGAATCGGAATTTTTTTTCATGCAGTCATAAAAGAATAAACAGATATATTTGTAGCTAGAATCCATGAAATAATCAAAAGACTAAAACATTCCTTATGGAAACAAAAACCTTATCCAAGTTTTTTGGGGGGGATATTGTGGTATAAAAAGACTCATGTGGAAATATTATGTGCAGTGGTTATCATCTGGGAATGGCTGGGGAGAAAATGCTGAAACAGCCTTTCTAGCCTTTCTCCACAGATGAGTCAAACATGGGCCATAAGAATAATTTAATGTAGGTTCCCAAGAGATCTCATTCAAAAAGATATAAAAAGGCTCTTCTTGAATCCATTTGTCATACTAGATAAATGTCACAGATATGCTCCGTAGCCACCCAATATGAGCTGTGCCCCATTACAGAGACATCACCCTAAGTAGGCACTGGGAAAGATGAGGAGTTAGGAGTAAAGTATGGCAAGTGGATGCTTTCTCAGATTTACTCTTTTATCATCCTCATAGGTTACTGTATATCAGGGTTGGAAAAAATGGACAGGGGACTTAGAGGAAGCTTGGCTCTACTATATTAGTATATAAATTTGCTTTTGTTCCCCCTGACCAATCAGAAGATCAGAATTGTACAAAACACAGCCTGCTTACTAATCATTAACCCCCCAAGCTATAATATAGTGTTCCATTTACGCCTCTTGATCTCACTTTCACCCCTTCGCTCAGGCACCGCTCTATTAACCTCTTCCTCCATGGTTATCAGAGATTTTGGATAGAAACAGAGGAATATTCCTTTGAAGAAAAACTAGTACAGGATTTGGCTGTAAGTATTGACTAAACTAGGAGTAGATATCAATGTGAGTGAATATAATTTTTATATCTGTATGTGTGTGCATTATAGAACTTGAATAATATTTCTCAAGTACACAAATAGTGTATTACCTATGTAATAGAAACCTATTATCCTCATTATCAGCATATCATGGGAATTCCATACTAAATTAAGAAACTTTGAACATCACCAGCAAAAGGACATCACCCTATTCCCAAATAACTCTCAACTTCCTGTCGAGTGAAACTTGTTATAAATATTGCTCTAGATTGCATTACCACAGCATTTAAACCCATTCTTCTACATCTCACTTTCAAGACTGAGATTTTGAGGGGAATGTTTGCCACATTCTTTTCCTATTAGACTATGCACTTTTGCCATTTATGACCATCCTAAAGCAGAGACTCTCTGCCAGATCCAGAGAGTTTAAAACTGTTTCAGAAAAAAAAATTTCCTTTTAATAAGTCTATGTCATTAGGCCTCTCTCCTCTCCTCACACACTCATATTCCTTTGTGTGTGTGTGTGTGTGTGTGTGTGTGTGTGTGTGTGTGTGTGTGTGTGTGTGTGTGTTGGTGGGGGAGAGAAGAAAGTACATTTGTATGGCTTTCATTCCTTTGGTCTTTTTTACTCCATTTTTCCTATTCTACCCCTTGGCTCTTTGTCTTTTTCTGATTCTCACTTTCCCATTTTGTCCTTTTCACCATTTAAAAAATTTCCCTCTTCTTTTTCTAATTTTTTTCTTCTCCCTTTTTTTTCTTTCTTCTCTCCTTTCTGAAAAAATAATTCTTCAATTCGTCAAGTTCCTTTTTTAGTTTAAAATTGGAAATTAACAAAAAAAAATTTGCCTTTCATTTTTTTTTTCTTAACCACTCGGGAGAGCACAAAGATAGTAGATGCTCAACAAAACACTTGTTCATTCATTAGTCCCCTCGTTGCTGGTGCTTTCACTGATTTATTTTGGAGCCTAAAACAAAGTCACTTTCTTTTAGGTAAGACCTTTATATCCTCAACAGAAACCTAGTTTGAGTTTGAGGATAAACTACTAAGTTTACAATTCCAAGGAGAAATCCCAAGAGAACATCAGGAGTCTAAAAAAGAAAGAGGAGTTAAAAAATACACATTTTTATTGGGCTGAACCAGGTTCAATATTTCACATCCAAATGGCTCATTTGGTTTATCACTTCCCCACCTAATCCCTAACCTAGCTCTCCAAGGGAATTATCCTCTGACATTGGCCAGTGGGGTTCTGTCCCTCAGCTGAATTCCAATGGGGCCCATCTTGGAGTCTCGTGCCAAAACCTGCAAGGGGTTTCTACTAAATAGGGTCTGTAGCATTTTACCTTTGTTGAGCTTTCTTTTCTCTTCTCTGCTTTTCTTTATAATTAATTTCTTTTTAAACCTAAAAATTAAAACATTTCTGTTGAGAGCTTAAAACATTTCCCAAATCTTGCATCCAAAGGGATTCCAGTTTGAAAGAAATAAATGTTATAACAGGGTTTTTTTTGTGCTTTTAGTATAATTTGCTTTGTGTCTTGTGCTTATCTGTCTTTCCAAATGCATGTGATGGGGCAGGGAGGGAAAGTGTGACCTCATGCTAACATATACTCCTAAATCCTGTCTGTATTGATTAGAAACCTCCAAAGGTGGAGGAAGAAGAAGAGGAAGAAGCTGAAAAGCAGCCAGATCCACTTCATCAGATAATACTCCATTTTAGTCGGAATGCTCTTACAGAGAGAAGGTCAGTACTTCCCCAAACTTTCTATATCTCTCCTCCCAAATCCATAATTCACTTTCTCCTTGGATCTGGAACAGTAGTCCTTTAAGCCAGGGCATCACAGGCTTTATTTCCTACAAATAGTGGTGGGTATAAAGGAAGCATTCTACTCAAAGCATCCCTTCCAGCTGCCCTTTCATCTAGAAGAAAAGATCTTAGAGACCTATGTTAAACTTTCCTTTTCCCTTTCCCTCTCCATGTTGATAAGGGCCTTCCTAGCTAAGTGCATAAATAGGGATGAACTGATTTTGAAAAACACATAGACACAAGCTGTCATCCATTATTACTGTATTATCCCATGATCATCCCTGGGCCTTACATTTCCCTATATCTCACCAAGATGGTTTCTATAGTTCGTAAGAGCATTTTAGTAATTTAGTAATGAATATAAGTTAATCAATCCATAAGTATTATTGATGGCATGCAATAGACTAAAAGTAGTCTAGTGTTGGCATATTCAAGGTGTTTGTCTTATCTAATGACTTCTTCTCCCTTCTTTCTAGCCATTTGGAGGATGATCCTCTTTATACTGCCTATTCAGGCATGATGGCCAAGGTAGGTATAAGTTTTCTTATTTTAAGCCCTCAATCCCTCATATTTTCTTCTGAGATTTTTAATGTACTTGAATTTTTTTCATAGTATCTCAGAATTGAAATGGATCTCATCAGGCATCTGTTGGAGAAATTCCATCTACAGCCTTTATTGGCCAACTAGTCATTTAGCTTCCATTTGATGATCTTGAGTAAAGGGGTATTTATTCTTTTCCTAGTAAGCCCATTCCACTCTCTGGATAACTCAAAATTTTTATGAATTTTTTCCTGATATCAAACAAAAACTTTCCTCTCATAGCTCCCCACTTATTGCTCCTAGTTAATCATATGGATCCAACAGAAGTAGGCTTAATTTGTCTTCTTCTTGACAACTCTTCAAATTTTAAGATTTATCTATCACTATCTCTAAAGAGACACTGCTTTTCCAGATTTTCTATAAGTTAAATATGCCTAGCTTCTCCTAGTGATGCTACTATGACATCTTTCCAAGTCCTTTCACCATCATAGTCACCATCATGGCCAGGGACATTCCATATTTCAATCAATGTCCTTCCTGAAGAATGATTTCCCAGAACTATATTCAGTACTTTAGATTAATTGTGACCATGGTAAAAGTACAGTGAAGAAGTAACTTACCTCATTCTGGATACTTTTTCATTTCTTAAAAAAATTTGAGCTTAGGTTTGGACCTAAGTGGCAAGTCACTTAACCCTCATTGCCTAGCCCTTACCACTCTTCTGCTTTGGAACCAATACACAGTACTGATTCTAAGATGGAAGGTGAGGGTTTAAAAAAAATAAAAAACATACGATAAATTGAGTGTGTTATTTTCAAAACTGTCCTGTTAGTCTGTGCTCCCTTCTGAACCTGTTCTAGTCTTTTTTTTTTGCATTTTTAAAAAAAGTTTCATAGACCCCCTTTTTTTCTTTTCATTTTTCTTACCTTTTCTCCCCTTTTATTGTCTCCATAAGGACAAGGAAGTTTGTTTTGCTTGAATCTATTTCCTCTCTGATATTTGTGTTTTATTTTCCTTCAGCCATCTCCCTGGGACTCTAGTGCCAAATTTTGAATTGGTTTCCTTAATTGAAATTTTTGGTCTCATTTGTCCCTATGATAACAAAAATGGTCATTTTAATCAGTCACTCCTGCCTTCCTAAGGGGCTTACTCTAAGACAGCATTGGGGTTTTGCTATAACAGAGTGCTAATGACTCAATACAAAATACTTTTGTTCTAAAACCTACCCAATGAGATTCCCAAAATATAGGCAAATAATGTTCAGTAGTTGAAATTCAGAGCCCACAATGCAAAAATTCTGGTACATTGATATGTCGTTTTTAGTACATTATTGAAAACAAAGGGGAGATCACTGAGTTATAAAAGAGGTCATATAAGTGGGTATATTTTCCATGCCTTGTGAAAGCAAAATAATTGTAAGGCTCTAGATTTCTAATTGAGCCAATGATAATTCCTTCCTGAACAGAAAGGTCTTCTGCTTGAGCAGCAATTAGAATTGGAGTGTAGATATATTTATTCCTTTGTCAGGCTTTACCCAGTATCAAAATGGGACCAAGTTCCTCATCCTTCCTGTTACCATACTATTGAATCTACATCTCTGAGTGTCCCCAGTGCTGCTGCCAAAGCCTCTAGACAAATATCCAAGAGATGTAACTACTTCCTATGTTTCTATCTTTTGTCTCTCACCATGACTTTGTAGCAGGCATTCTTAACTAGGGGTCAATGAACTGTTTTTTTAAAAATACATTTTTTTATAACTGTACTTCACTGGTTTCATTTGAAATCCTATGTAGTCTATTTTATACATTTAAAACATCATTTCTAGAAATGCTCTATGATTTGTGATGCAAAGCAAGTGAAGAACCAACCGTGCTTCTTGGGAATGTGAAAAAAAAGGGTGCCTGAAAGTGTCAAACAATCTCTTCAATTGATTCAGTGGTTTCAGCTCTGACAATAGCTGACATTCCTCTTTTCAAACCCCTTATTTTATCTGCAAGTATAGGATCTAGAGTATAATTTTTCTGTTAGTAAGAAGTTTTCTTCCTCCAAAAAGACTACCGATCATGAAGTTCCTTTGAGTAATCTTCTGTCCTTGCTTCCTGACAACAGCACAAAGAATTGGTATTTTCATCATATTGCATTTTAATTTGATTATTTTCTCTCCCTCCTCCCCACCCAATTTCTATGTAATGTAATCTAGAGTTGTCAGAGTGGTGAAGAAGAGGAAGAGGAAGAAAAGGAAAAGACATTTGAAGTAAGTCTTCAGAATTTGAATACTGGGATTTTCTTTCTGAGCCATCATGCCAGAAATCCAGGAAAGTGACTCTCTGATGACTGCCTAGACCCGTGATGGCAAACCTATGACACGTGTGTCAGCGCTGACACATGTAGCCATTTTTGATGACATAAAGCAACATGTGACCAATACAGAGAAGTATGTTATTTAAACTATAAATATTGTGAACTTATGATTTTTTTCTCAAAGTGACACAGCACTCAAATTATGCTCAATTTTTTGACAAATTTTGACACACCAAACTCAAAAGGTTGCCCATCACTGGCATAGGATAAAGAGATGAATGGGAATATAGCAGCCTTCTCATGCATTCTACATGCTATCTACAAAGTGTCCTATTCTCCTGAGCTCTAGGGACATTCAACAGCAAATAGGGACAGAAAAATATAATTGTGCTTTGGGTTACCTATTCTATTTTGGAATAGTCCCTGTATAGGTCAATAGAGTTCGTTGTTTTTTTTTTTTTTTTAATGGATCATTTTTTTCTGTCTTCTGAAACTTTAAGAAATCTATTCATCAAAATACTGTCTGCTTCTCTCTCTCTCTCTCTCTCTCTCTCTCTCTCAATTTCTCTCTTTTTCATTCTCACATACATACACAGAACAGTGCAAGAAGAGAGCTGAACTAAACAAGTTAATCCATTATTCTTTTTTCTCTCTTATCTGTTATTATTCTTCATAGTACAAGCTAAAGATCCATTGATTTGGAGATGGGGAACTGTGTTCAAATCCCATATCTACAACTCTTCATAAGAGCAGAAGCAAATCATTTAATTTACCTTGTTCTCAGTGTTTTCAAACTGGACAAGATGACCTCTTAGGACTTTTCCAACCCTAAATATGTTCTCCTTTAATCTTTGAAAGTTAGTTATTTATAAATGCTAGTGATAAGCAATTAGAGAAGAAAAAAGAAATTGAAGAGATTAAAGTAGCCAGTGAGGAAACTAAACTGTCACTCTTTGCAGATGATATGATGGTATACTTAAAGAATCCTAGAAAATCAACTAAAAGGCTAGTAGAAATAATTAACAGCTTTAGCAAAGTTGCAGGGTACAAGATAAACCCACATAAATCATCAGCATTTCTGCATATTCCAAACAATATTCAGCAATAGGAGTTAGAAAGAGAAACTCCATTTAAAATCACTCTAGACAATATAAAATATTTAAGAATCTATCTGCCAATATAAACACTGGAACTATATGAATACAACCACAAAACACTTTTTGCACAATTAAATCTAAATATAAATAATTGGAAAAACATTAATTGCTCATGGGTAGGACAAGCTAATATATTAAAAATGACAATCCTATTCAAATTAATGTACTTATTTAGTGCCATATCTATCAACCTACCAAAAAACTTTTTTAAAGAATTAGAAAAAATTAAAACAAAGTTCACCTGGAAGAACAAAAGATCAAGAATATTAAGGGAAGTAATGAAAAAATGTGAAGTATGGGGGCCTAGCAGTACCACATCTTAAATTGTACTATAAAGCAATGGTCATCAAAACAATATGGTAGGGCAGCTGGGTAGCTCAGTGGAGTTAGAGCCAGGCCTAGAGACAGGAGGTCCTAGGTTCAAACCCGGCCTCAGCCA
Organism: Gracilinanus agilis; assembly: GCF_016433145.1. Taxonomy (NCBI): domain Eukaryota; kingdom Metazoa; phylum Chordata; class Mammalia; order Didelphimorphia; family Didelphidae; genus Gracilinanus; species Gracilinanus agilis. The sequence goes on from NC_058131.1 coordinate 538,653,843, forward strand.
CTTCCCAGCTGTGTGACCCTGGGCAAGTCACTTGACCCCCATTGCCCACCCTTACCAATCTTCCACCTATGAGACAATACACCGAAGTACAAGGGTTTAAAAAAAAAAAAACAATATGGTACTGGCTAAGAGACAGAAGGGTGGATCAATGGAATAGAGTAGGGGTAAATGACCTCAGTAAGCTAATGTTTGATAAACCCAAAGATCCCAGCTTTTGGGAAAAGAACTCACTATTTGACAAAAACTACTGGGAAAATTGAAAAACAGTATGGAAAAAATAGGTTTTAGATCAACATTTTACACTCTGTAACAAGATAAATTCAAAATGGGTAAATGACTTAAATGTAAAAAGTAAAATCATAAATAAATTAGGTGAACATAGAATAGTATACCTGTCAGATCTGTGAGAAAGGAAGGATTTTAAGACCAAGCAAAAGCTAGAGAACATTACAAAATGTAAAATGAATTACTTTGCTTATATCAAATTAAAAAGGTTTTGTGCAAATAAAACCAATGCGACCAAAATTAGACAAAAAGCAACAAATTGGGAAAAAAATTTTATCACAAAATTCTCTGACAAAGGTTTAATTTCCCAAATATATAAGGAACCAAGTCAAATTTACAAAAAAATCAAGCTATTCCCCAATTGACAAATGGTTAAGGGAAATGAATAGGCAGTTTTCTATTTCTATACATGAAGAAATCAAAACTATCAATAAGCACATGAAAATTAGTTATTTATGTAAGTTATTTGGTAGCTCTTTTACTAACCAGAATATCCATCCCCAAGTTATTCTGAATGCAAAAGAGTATATAGATATATAGGCAGAAAGGCTCTTTTATACCACATCTTTCTAGAGTAAGTCCACTCCATGCCCCCAAGCATGTATTGAAAGAAAAAAGAAAGGTCTGTGAGCTAAATTCCCCTTTGCAAAAATCAAAGTGAGAGGAAACTCTTCAACTCATAAGGTCATGTAATGGGATTTGACCTCCATAATGGAAAAAAGATGAACAGCCTTGATACAAGAGAAAGAAATCAGGAAATGAATTCTAAGGATTAGTTATTTTGTCATTGAGATCATCATGTGTGTCTATATTACCTTCTCCTATGAACTTATATTTATTCTCATTCATTCTCATTATCTTTATCTCTCTCACTCTCTTTCACACACATGTACATTAATTTTCTGACTAGTAATATTTTCCTGTACTATTTCTTATTCAGGAAAAAGAGATGGAGAAACAGAAAACTCTTTATCAGCAAGCTCGCTTGCATGACCGTGGTGCTGCAGAGATGGTCCTCCAGATGATTAGTGCCAGTAAAGGTAATATTGTATGGGGGGAAAATCAGTATTTTATTAAACCTAGACACAATTATATAATTACAATATGTAAAATTTCTGACTGGGAACTATCTAAAACCTGATACTGATTGTGTAATAAATCACAATTAAATACTCATTGTGAGGCAAAGTTCATACACTATTTTCCTGATGGCAAATCAACTATACTTGAATTGAAATGTAATGAGTCTATTCTTTTATCTTTGTTATGACAGGTGAAATGGGACCCATGGTTGTAGAGACTCTGAAGCTAGGCATTGCTATTCTGAATGGGGGCAACCCTGGAGTGCAGCAGGTAACAGTGCTTCACATCTAGGTAGCAGTTCAAGAGCATTCTTATTTTAAAACCTCAAGTCTTTGAGGAATGAGAGACTTTTAGTCTATTGTCAACAGAAGGCACATAAGCAGCAGAAATCCTTTGGATGTATTCTTGTCACTGATGATCACTGTACTTATTTGTCACATCAGAAGACCTGTGGTTAATACTGGAGGGCTGGGAGTCCCACATATTGGGGTTTAGTCAATGCTTATGTTTCCCTTGCTATTAGAAGAAGAGAATATTCATTTCATCAACATTTGGGTAAGGAATATTGTACTCAAATGTTCTTTTGAGGATTGGGTTCCTTCTTTGACTCTTATAGAACAAAGTAGGATCTTATTAACCAAGATGCTATGTGCAAGAAATACTCTTCCAGAGTAAAATATTCACTACTTATATAACCATAGTTATTTGTTATTTCTTCAGCAATGTCAGAAAGGCTCAATAATATGTGATATAAAAATGTTTATTGCTTTTCTCTTTAAAATATATCTTCTATTCAGAAAATGCTGGACTACCTGAAGGAGAAAAAGGATGCTGGGTTCTTTCAAAGCCTCTCTGGCCTTATGCAGTCTTGCAGGTAAATGTGGGAGGTATAATTATGGTATTTCTCTATACTCTAATCTACTCAAGTAACCAAGGCCACAAAAACTGGTAACTTGTTAAAAGATTGTTGTGAGAGAGGAATAGACATTTTAGAGCATTTGGGAGAGTTTAGAGGAGATTCCAGATTCTCACAGCTTTCTGATAAATTTTCAAACATTGTTTAATTTCCAAATATGTCTTCATTAGGCTCACCCACATTTCCCTTTCCTCTATTCTCCATCTCTTTTTTCCCTCCAAACTTCAAGGGAGCATGTACAGACACACTGAGTCCCACCCCATACAGATTCCAATGGAAATCAAACCTAAAGTGAATGGAAAAAGTAAGAAAATTAGATTAAATTTCTCATTAAGATGCACAGCCAGTTTTACACTGACTTTCCTTAGCTACCACACGGGCTGGTGCTATTTTTAACAAATATTTGACACCATCTACCCTGAAATAAAAATAAATGATAGTTTTTGCATTACTGAGGAAGCCCATGACAATAATTTTATTCACCCAGTTGAAAAAGAAAAATGAATTGTAGACAAGGTGTGGTTAATGTAGTTTCTGCTATAAACCATATCTCTTAAGGATCTGCATGCTTTGTATGGAGACCTTTCATATCTGTGAGTGAATTTGAATTATTAAGTGAGACTAAATTGAAATTATTGCCAAAATCTCTCTGGCCTCATGCGGGATATGCCTATACTAGTTATCATTGACAAAGTAAGGCTAAGTGGTAACAAGTGCTGGGCCTGAAGACAACAGCAAAGGAAGTAAAAAAGATGATTCTGGCTGAGCCATTCTCAGCAGGCTATGGTCAAGATGTAATCAAAGCAGTATCACTCCATAAGCTGTTTGTTGACATTTTGAAAAATTCCTAGCTGAGGAGTTCAATATTAGTTTTTTAAAAAAGCATCTGCAAATGTGTCCTTGTGAGGGGAAAACTCAGAGAGAAAGTAATCATCCAACTCAGCCATCTGCAGCATCCCTATCTGGTATGTGCCAACTCTATTTGGTTTTTCCTAGAATTTGAGGCCTCTGCCACCAGTGCAATGCATATAGTTTCTCTATCTAGTGGCAAAATCAACCACCGTCAAAATGTATTTTTTGCCTACTTTAGTGCCTTATTGAATCCACCAACATAAACAGAGTCATTCTGTTACAGCCACTTAGAATGCTAGGATTTCCCATATTTCTCAAACTAATATTGTTCCCATCCTATAATTTTTTGTTGACTCTACCAGTATTCAGTTGTTAACTTGGAAATAACACCAAACACTTCAAGATCTATTGTTCAGTCCAAAACAGGTGTGCCTGGTTCTTACTTGGGGTGAGTTCTCAAGGGGACAGGGACAAACTTGAAACTTGTAGAAAATAAAATCTAGTCTGTAGTAATTCTCAAAGAGTAATCTTTGAAAACCTCATCAACCAGAAATAAAAATGAATTAAAACTAAAATAAGAAAAACTCAGGGAACTGTGTTAATTTTGTTCTTGAAATGGAAATTTCAGCATTTATCTTTTAAGTACACTACATGTGCTGAGCACTGTGATAGATGCTGGGTAACATACAAAGTTAGATAAAACTGTTCACAGAGCAGACTAGCTTGTTCTGATGCAAATGTGTCCTTAGATAATATCCTTGGACACAAAGCTGAGATTCCTCCCAAGTCAGTACCTCTCCATCACTATTTAGTGTGTTAAGCTGTACACAGTGAAGGGCAACATAGGCAATAGAAAGTGCTGAAGTTAGGGTCAGAGGAGGCGGATTCAATAGTTGTTTCACTGGTAATCTTGGGCACATTTCTCAGATCAAGATTTCCTCATCTATAAAAGGAATATCTTGGGCTAGATAAGCTCCAAGGGTCCTTCTAGCTATTGGTCTATGCTGAGAATATAATCATATTATAGGATATGCTTAATTGACAGGAATATAATGTATAACAACTCTTTTCCCTCAACATTGTTCTTTTCTTCCTCCCTTTTTTCCTTAAAAGTGTTCTTGACCTGAATGCATTTGAGCGACAGAACAAAGCTGAAGGCCTTGGAATGGTAACAGAAGAAGGAACACGTATGTAATCATGAATGAAAACTACTTATTTCAGGGTTCAAATCTTAATCCCTTCTGATTAATGCTCCCATTTACCATTTGTTTGTTTATTTTAACAAGAAAAGAGCAAGTCTGTTTCAGGACAACGTTTCTTTAGATAATCTTGTTAAAGTATGTACCTGGACCAGACATCCTAAATTCAGTTTTAATTATAGAGAGTTTTACCATAATGATTATGTTGCTATTGGTTTTCTTATCTTGTATTCTTTTTGTTTTTTCTCATTCCCAGTCATCGTTCGAGAACGTGGTGAGTTTGAGTTTTTGGCTTGAGTAGCTACCATATACCATATGTTGTAAACACTAAAAGATCATCTTTAAATACATCTTTCCCGATTCAGTTTAGTCTCAGAGGTTGGATGGGAAAATTAGCTATGAGACATGGATTATAGACTATGAAATATTTACTGCCATCACCTTAGTAATTTTTTCACAAAACATGCTTCATGGTACCAAATATTTTGCATTAGCTGGAGATCTTTTTGTTTTGAGGTTCTAGCTTCATTTTAATTAGATTTATTTTCATATCAGAACATTGGGGAAATAACATTTTATGTAGGTGCCTATTTTTTCTTACAACTATTTGCATTGGAGGATCCTCTTCATTGGCTGCCAAACAGTGCTCACAGATAATCTCATGTATTTTCAAGGTGAAAAGGTACTCCAGAATCATGAGTTTACCTGTGATCTCTTCAGATTTCTCCAGCTGCTTTGTGAAGGTCATAACAGTGGTAAGTCAGTAAATTAAGTCCTCATGGGAAAAACAGAGGACAGGAACAAACCTAGTAGAGTATACTTTATGTAAAACTTCCCATTATCAACATAAGTACTCATATTAAGCTGCTCCTCATTGAGGAATACTATAAAGGAAAACCAAGTATAAGTGGTCCATAGCTAAAGGGTATTTATTTAAAACCTGTCAGGGTAGGAAACTGTTTCCAGAATTCACAAACTATGTAATCCAAATAACTATCTCTTCTTTGTGTCCTTTATTATTAATTATCCTCTCTTAATGGAAAGAACTGTCTTCAGGGTAAGGTGGGCACTCAACTGACAAATCAGCTTTTTAGCTCTAAAATGTCTTTTTAAAAAAAGTCAGCGCTTTTAAGATTATATAGATAATGTATTCCCACTTAGCCCAAATAGGAAAAGAGAATTTAACCAGAGTATGGCAGAACTTATATCCAGGGATGGTTCTTTCAGACTTTCAGAACTTCCTTCGTACTCAAATGGGCAACACCACCACAGTGAATATCATCATCAGCACTGTTGACTACCTCCTACGTCTTCAGGTGAGCAAGGAGATTGTTGGCCAGAGCTATGGAGTTTATGGCCATTTTCCCCAGAAGTAGAGGCTGAAACTGAAACAGCAAGGTACCAGAGATGAGATTAGGAACATATATATTTTTTTAAAAAGCAATGTTCAGTTTATAGCTATATAGCTATAGTGATTTGAGAGGCTGAGGCAATACTCCAGGTAATTCAGACTTAAGCATAAACTTTAGGAAGAAGCCAAATCTGGATTATCCATTATATATACAAATTTCCATGTTTTTTTCATTCTTCATTTCATTTCACTCATATTAATCTAGGCTTAATAAGCAACACATAAAATAAATGGAATAGATAAGGCTTAAGAGATAGTAAAGGGGAGAGGTTTTTAGTAGGGGACAAATAGGTGAATGGAGTTTTGAGAGTTAAATCACTCTAAAGAATTTTAGTGAAGGTTGTGGAGTTTCACCCTGTCTGAGAAACTCCTAGGTAACTAGGTAACACAGTGGATAGATTGCCACTGCCAAGCCTGGAATCAGGAAGACTTTTCTTCCTGAGTTCAAGTCCAGCCTCAGATATTTATTAGCTGTGTGATCCTGGGCAAGTCACTTAACCCTGTTTGCCTCAGTTCCCCATTTATAAAATGAACTGGAAAAGAAAATGGCAAACCACGGTATCTTTGCAAAAAAAAAAAAAAAGCAAATGGGGTCACAAAGAGTCAGACACAGTTGAAAAGAACTAAGCAATAGCAACACAAAGGAAAAGTCCCATAAATTAAGTACAAACAATAAAACTCCTAGGGAAAATGAGAAAGCAATTCTTTCCAGTCATAACCTTGCATTTTTCATTATGATTAAATGGTTTCTAAGACGGGCCACTCATAGCCACTGAGTTCTGGCTGGGTCCTCTGTTGTTTTGTAAAGAGTGGCATTTAGGTTCAGGAGATGTTAGCTATCTGGAGAGTCTATACCTTTTCATGGGGTCCCAAGGTAGTGTCAAAGCTGAACAGAAATAGGAAGATAAGAAAATTCTTTGCACTATGCTATAACATTTAGTTTGGCTGTAATGGTTGAAAAAAATAATTTATTTTGTTTGTTCTTAGGAATCAATCAGTGACTTCTATTGGTACTATTCAGGGAAGGACATCATTGATGAATCTGGACAGCGAAACTTCTCCAAAGCTTTAGCTGTGACCAAACAAATTTTTAATTCCCTTACAGAGTACATACAGGTAAAATATTACTGAGCCCATGCTTACAAATATGTTATTCTCTGTACAACCATATATCTATGGTTATGACACATACATAGATGATGGATAGATAAATTTCTGTGGTGTACAGAATAAAACACTAAGTAATCCAGCTGTGTGTCTTAGAACAAGCCATTAATTCACTCTAGGCCTTCTAGTTTTCATTGATGAAAAAATAACTCTCATAATTCCCCATTTAAATCCCAAGATTGCTGCCCAGAATAATCAAAAAACTAAAATTCTTTAGACTCTATGAATCACTAAAAAGACAGGCTCTAGATAATTCTTTTGAAGCACCTAAATTATATGTAGAAGATATTAAAACTACAATGTAGATTTCAGTTTAAGTGCCTAGCTCACAGAGAAGGATGACATCTGTAGATAGCCTGACATTTCTTGAAGAAGCCTAGCCAAAATATGCAAAGGTAGAGAAGCTTCAATCTGGTACTTTTTGGTATTTAGGGATTTTAAAAATAGGTTTTTTAATACATATGCAATACTTTATATAAAGCTGATCTTTTTTCTTCTAGAAAATTGAATCTTCCATCCCTAATGATCACTACCAAGTGATGTCAGAGTAAGATATATGATCGGTGTCACTTATTCCACAAATAATTACAGAACACAAATCATGCATATAGTATTTTGTTAGGCTTTGGAGGAATATAAATCATATACTATAATATCCCTGCCCTCAAATCTAGTAGAGGACATAAGATGTTCCTGTCTGAAAAGATAAAAAACAGTAACAAGACAAGTGGTATTACAAAGTGGTCTATAATCAAGTTCCAAATGAATGTCATAAACAATAAATGGTTTTTTGGTTTGTTTGTTGTTTTTGTTGTTTTTTTTTAATTCAGAGAAGGAGATCACTGTGGACTAAAATAGACAATAAAGGCTTCATCAAAGAGGCAGAACTTAACTTGAACTTTAAGTTAAGAAGGGTAGGATCAGGATGAGGAATGAGGGCATTCCAGGCAAAGGGAACAAGCTAGAGGTAGGAGTATAACATAGAAAGGGAAAAGATTAGATTACCTTTGTGTTTTCTTCTAGACAAACAATTCCATGATCAGAAAATAACATGATAGATTTGGGAAAACTTAGACTAAGCTATGAAAAAGAATTTTTTAAATTGTTGACAGAACTTGACTTTTAAGTAATAGTTATTCTTATTTCCATAGGGCCCTTGCATTGGAAACCAACAAAGCCTGGCTCATAGCAGATTGTGGGATGCAGTTGTTGGGTTTCTCCATGTGTTTGCTAACATGCAGATGAAACTCTCTCAGGTACTGTCACTCATAACCCTGTATGAACTAGCAGCCAGGAAAAGTCTCTCAAAAGAAAATAGCAGGGTGCAGAAAAATAACTTTCCCCTTTCAAAATGTTACTCAAAAGAACTGAGTAGAGTGGCCAAAAATAGCACAAAAATGGCACAAGCAGGTCCACAGCTCCAGAGAGGATTCTAAATGCTCTCAGAGTTCTGCCCTTAGGGGGAGGGTACAACATCATGGTAAAAATATCGTGGCTCCTTAGAAGAGAGTCCAATTTTCAAACTTCTGGTTGCCAGTGTATCATCAGTGTGTGAGGGTGTCATATGCAAGTCAAACCTAGAAACATATTTGCACTGTAAATGAAAACAGATGGACAAATGGGTGGGATGGTCCTGTGGAGCACTTTGAGCCTCATCCTGAAACTGACGACTAACATAGGAATGATCAGGAAAAAACATCAGTCATTTAACCCTTTTTGCTTGAGATAATACTTTTTAATTTCCTGAGGCACTCAATCAATACCTGATTCCTAGTTGCCTTGGCATTTTTTTCCTATTCCTAGGCCTTGCTACCTAGTAACTAACTCCTTTTTCTGATTTTCATAAGCACTTTAAAATTTCCATCCAATGTCAAGTCTTTTTGACTTTTCCGTCTCTCACTTATCATTCATTTTCTCTTCTGTGCATCTCAATCCATGCCTACCTCTCTGACAAGAGAATCAAGATTGCTCAAACATTTATCATTTTACATAAATGTAGTATATGTAGTCATAGACTTCCTCTCACGATCTCAACATAAGGGATTGTTCAAGATCATTTGCAGAATTAGTTTAGATAATGTGTGTCAAAAATATGGAAGCTTGACACAGCCACCTTTATCCTCCTATAATGTTCTCTTTTGTGCCCTTTTTTACATTGGGCTTGTGAAAAGAAAGATTGACTGAGAGGGGACTAGTGTTATAATTAAAAGAGGTCACTTGTATCTATTGAGGTAGTAGAGATGATGTACAGAGAGGATAAGATGGAACTTCTCCTTATAACAGTTGCCCAGGCAGGATCCTTCAGGTCAAAGTGGTTTATCCCTTCAGGACCCACCTGGGGTTAATTGATATTATTAAATTGGGCTCTTCAGCTAGGATAACGTTGATATTCTGATTGTGTTGTCTCCCTTCCCAAAACAAGCTTTGAAACTGATTTAGGAAGGTACTTTAAACTTTATATATATATATACATATATATATATAGGATAAGGGTAAAGGATTGGGGTAATAGGAGACCCTATTTTAATTGTTACTAATGAAACCCTAACTGCAGGCAAATGAAGAAACAATGTTAGCTTCCCTCTGGTTCAGCCTGGCCAGAGCTAAACCAGAGTAGGTAAACTGCTGGGAAATCTTCAGCTTCTTCTTCTGTAGATCTTAAGCCTTAACAGTTGAGATATATCCACCCTTTCCACCCTCTTCTTCGTCTCCTGCCCACTTCCCGGATCCCTCCCGGGCCCTGGGAAGCCTAGATAACTAGGTGATGAAACTCCTAATATCTAGGGGCAGTAGACACTGAGGTGGTGGTCAAGTACAGGTTGATAATGGTATATGAAGGACAGGAAGAGCTTGCAGAGTAATGTTTGCAACTCTCTCACTCCAAGACCAGCATCCACACAGATCTCTAGCCTCAGGACAGGTAAAAGACCCAGAACTTCTCCTCAGGGTTCTCAAACGACCCCTCCTGCCTTTCGTATGCCTCTCTTGGAACATTCTATCCAACTGACTTATCTGTCAATCATTGAATGAACTTCAAGCTCCCAGAGATTCAATATAACACTAGATTGGCTAGTATGTATCCATTACTGTGTTCTGTGTTTTCTAGGATTTAAATTAAATGTTGAATACTTGAAGTATTATTTTTTATAAAGTTTATTATCTAACAAAATAGAACCACGTGACTAAGTTTTTCTACCTGCTCAAAAAAGCCCACTCAACCAAAGATACCGACAGGAAGGAAAAGAGCACTAGACACAGAACTCCGCCCAATTTATATCCTGTCTATCTCAGCACATAACAACAGGAAGTGAGTGAGGTTCTGGGAATTGTAGTTTTGCTGGGGATCATAGTTTTGCTGAGGAGCTAGTTTTTAGGGTTACAGATTCAAATTACACAATCCCCCCTGAGATCCTTTGGAAGACTAGTCTCCCCAATGGATCTTGTAAACATAACCAACTTATAAATTACAATAATTTCGGGATAAAAGGGAAAGAGAACAAAACCAATGATTGCTAGGCCCATTGACAGAAAGCCAATTAGGGGGCAGTCCCCTTCAGCATAAGAGTATACATACAAAATAAATGTGTTACAACCCCCACCCCCCCACAGTTCACTTTCACTACAACCCAAAGTTCATTCTGGATCTTTTGGTGCAGTGTGAGGTTTCTGCAGGCATTTCCATGGTGCCTTCTCCAAGCAGTTCACTTCCTGGATTCTGAGAGGTAGCAAGTCTCTTAACTTTTATAAATAGAATTTTATGACAATTATACAATCCCCCTCTGAGGAGGGTGTTGACAAACACATGGATAAACTCAGGATACATTACTTTTCACTAAGAAGACATCTTTATAAAAAATAGTAGTATAACAGCTAATTCAAGCAAACCTTTTGGGTCTAAAACATCACCAAGAATCTAGATCAGTGGTTCCTATCGCCCCCTTTCCAGAAAAAATATTACTTAGTGCTCCCTGTCACATACTATCACTGCCCCCTTACAGTTATTCACCACCCCCAAATGCACCTGTGGCCATTACCGGCTCCCTGGATTTCTGCAGCACCCACCAGGGGGTGGTGGCATCCACTTTGGGAATCACTGATAGATCATTCAGGTGGAGGTAGATTAAGCTGAAGAGTTAAAAATCATCCAAAAGCTACTTGGGCTTCATAGGGAATGCTCCGTCTTGGGAGCCATCCAAGAACACCATGCCCTAGGAAAACCTTCCCAACTCCTCTGGTATGAAACTGTAACATCCGTAAAAGGCACATCATGTCTTTATATGTCTTATCCCTTACATTTTTATAAATGCAGAAGTAGGGATTAGTGCTATAACACTTAACTTCAGCTACTAAATGGACCCTTACCTCTTGTTACAAACAACTCAAAGGTACTTTTATAATGGTATCTTCTCCAGTCCAATCATATGGAGAGGTACAACACATATAACTAATGGCCAAAACACAGTAACAGAAAGTGACATAGTGTAACAGAATATATTACATTTGATTAATATGTGAACTTAACAAAACAAAATTAAACCTTAAAGCAAATAATCAGCAAATACAATATATTTGACAGGATACAGGCACTGAATTCAAGAGTCCTTTTCTTCAATTCCAATAGTTGCATTACAGACTTCACTATTTTGGAGGGGAACAAAACCAGAACAGTTAGCAATCAGTAAAGCAATGGGGTCTGAAAAGGCTTAAAAAGTCACCTCCAGACTCTTTAAGGTTCCTTCCCCTCCCCAGGATCATTATCCATTTAACTTCCTTTTGTCACACTTCTGGGATCTCCCATAGTGAGGGAGAATTCCTTGCTGAATATAGTGTGGAAGAATCCCATATTAGATGTATTGTAGATGGGCAGGCCAGAAAGGCAAAGGGGTGTAGGGAGATGCTATCGCAAGGACCAGTGCACCCAAGAATAGAGGGAAGAAAAGGCATCCTAAAACTGGGCACTGTTTGAGATAGGTAATGTACTACTCTTCCAAAGAGTGGGCCATGCTTGCAGTTCTACTTCCTCTTTGGAAGAGTATCCTTCCTTCCCCTTACCCTTAGGGGTAAAATGCCAGGGAGCAGCTTGCTTCTCCTGCCATGTGAACAAGGAGTTAAGAGGTAGAAGCTTTCTTGCCTAAGGGAAACACATCCCAGTTTCCAGGGCAAGCAGTGATCAAGCACTTAGCTGTTGGCAATGTAAGGGAAAGTATGATTTATACTTTCCAAGCCTCCAAAGAGCAGCTCCAAGCAGCAGCAGCAGCAGCAGCACGAGGAGGAGGAGCAGGAGGAGCAGGAGCAGCAGAAGTAGAAGAAGCAATGGCTCTGCAAGGACCACCCAGGCAGGGAGGCAGGATCAGCAGGACCAGGTGGCTGGGACCACCCAGGGAGTTAGCAGGATTGGCAGCAACAGGTGGCAGCTTGGAAGAGAGTTCTATCAGGGGGAGGGAGGAGAAGGGGGCAAAAAGTAGTGGCAAGAGAAACATGGTTTCTTTTCAAACTAGTCTACTCAGAGAGAATTAAGAGTTTCTGAACCCCACTTCTGGTCACCATAAATGTAAGATTTAAATTAAAGTTCAGTACTTGAAGTGTTATATTTTATAAAGTTTATAATCTAACAAAATAGAATCAAGTGACCAAGTTTTTTCAACTGCTCAAAAAAGCCGCTCCACCAAAGCCACCAACAGGAAGGAAAAGAGCACAAGACATGAAACTCCACCCAATTTATATCCCATCTACATCAGCATGTAACAACAGGAAGTGAGTGGGGTTCTGGGAATTGTAGTTTTGCTGTGGATCATAGTTTTTAGAGTAACAGATTCAAATTACACTGTTTGTACCTAGTTTAGAGAACAATCAGGGAAGTCTTCTTATTACCCTGGGGGAAAAATCATTAATTACACTAATTTGGTGTAAGGAAGGTGAGGTGGGTAGCAGCATAGGGCCCAACAAATGATCTGAAGGGAAGTAAATGTATTTGAAGGAAATGTAGTCCAGGACACATTTCACATTTATCTTTAGATACTATTTCAGACATGTATTTTCCTAATAAAGTAAATAATTGCCTTGTCAGAGAAAAATAGAAATATTAGCAGTCAATAAACATTTATTTAGCAGCTGCTGAATGCCAGACACTATGGTAAGTACTGGGGATACAAAGAAAAGTAAAAGATAGTCCTTGTTTCAAGGAGTTCAGAAACTGATAGGGGAGACAATGTGCAAATAATTATGTACAAACAAGATATATACAGAACAAATATGAAATAATCAAAACAGAGTGATCTTTAAGGGAGATCAGGAAATACTTCCTGTAAAGGATAGAATTTTATTATTTTTTTGAAAAATTTTCCATGGTTACATGATTCATGTTTTTACTTTCCCCTTCACCCTCCCTTTACCTACTCCCCCACCATAGCTGACGCGTATTTCCACTGGTTTTAACATATGTCATCAATCAAGACTTATTTCCATATTATTGATAGTTGCATTGGTGTGGTCGTTTCAATCCCCAATCATGTCTGCATCAACCCATGTGTTCAAGCAGTTGATTTTCTTCTGTGTTTCCTCTCCCGCAGTTCTTCCTCTGAATGTGGGTAGCATTCTTTTCCATAAATCCCTCAGAAATGTCCTGGGTCTTTGCATTGCTACTAGTACAGAAGTCCATCACATTCGATTTTACCACAGTGTGTACAATGTTCTCCTGGCTCTTCTCCTTTCACTCTGCATCAATTCCTGGAGGACTTTCCAGTTCACATGGAATTCCTCCAGTTTATTATTCTTTTGAGCACAGTAGTATTCCATCACCAGCATATACCACAATTTGTTCAGCCATTCCCCAATTGAAAGGCATACCCTTGTTTTCCAGTTTTTTTGCCACCACAAAAAGTGCAGCTATAAATATTTTTGTACAAGTCTGTTTATCTATGATCTCTTTGGGGTACAAACCCAGCAGTGGCATGGCTGGATTGAAGGGAAGGCAATCTTTTAGAGCTCTTTGGGTATAGTTCCAAATTGCCAAAAGATCAGATTTTAGCTGAAACTTGAAGTTCTGAAAGCCAAGAAATGGAGATGGGGTGAGGGAAGAACATTCTAGGCATGAGGGAGACCTGCTTGTTCAAGGAACAGCAGCAAGGAGACCAAGGTCACTAGATTTCAGAGTACCTGGTAGGTATAAGACAGTGATTCCCTAAATGGGCACCACCGCGCCCCTTGGTGGCTGCTGCAGTGATCAGGTTTGGTGGGGGGGGGTGATGGCCACAGGTGCATTTGGGGGCAGTGAATAACTGTAAGGGGGCGGTGATAGTATGTGACACTGGGCACTAAGTAATATTTTTTCTGGAAAGGGGGTGGTAGGCTAAAAAAGTTTGGGAACCACTGGTAAAAGATATAAGAAGGTAGAAAAGGCTACAAGTTGTAAAGAAATCTTTAAAACCAACTCAATGTTCCATGTTCTAAACCTCTGTCCAAGCCAATGTGGATACCCTAAGACCCTGTTTAAGCCAATAGCAGTGCAACCCCAAACACCCTCTTTAAAATTCCAAGCCTGAAATGAGGCCCCAAACCCTAGCACAGGGCATTCTGCAGTGTGCCTGACTGGGCCAGGCTCAAAAGGAAACTCCAATTGCCTGTCCAGGCCCAAACCTAGATCACAAGCCCTAGTGTAAGACAGTCAGCAAGGAGCCTAACGGGTATAAGCCCAAAGGGAGTCCTAGAACCCTCACCCAAGCTTTCAGTAAAGTTCTGAATCCTAGCATATGGCAGTCCATGTGGCAGCCTCATCTTTGTAAACCCAGAGTGAGGCCAGAGCCCTAGCCCAAGGCAATCCACAGCATCTTGCCTGTGTAAGGCCAGAGCCAAGGGTCTAATCTCCTATCCAAACTCAAGGTAATGCTACAAGCCCCAGAGTAAGATAGACCATAGAGTGCCTGACCCTATCAAGCCTAGAGTGATGCCAAAATCCCATGCCCCAAGCCTGAGGTTAGACCTTAAACCTCAGCACAGGGTAAATCACAGTGCTCTGACCTCTGCTAGGTATCAGCAGTCCCATGAAGTGGTTGAATCAGCAGTGGGAGGTGGCCTTCAGAGCTCCCACCCTGCAGACCATAATACTATCTTGAAAGAATTGAAACTTGCCGAAACAGAGCTAAGGATAAAAGCAAGTTAAAACTAAAGTTTAAGAGAATGCTTCTCTACCCTGAGACCAGAGCCCATCTTTAAGATAAAAATAAAAGTTAAAAAAAAACTAGGAAAATGAGTAAACAATAAAAAAAAAAGAACAATCAGAGAAAAATTTTATGGAGAAAAGAGAAAGGCACACACTCAGAAGGGGATAGGGAAAGCAAAGCAGCTACATGCTAAACTTCAAAGAAAAAAATTAATTAGTCTTAGACTCTGGAAGAGGTCAAAAAGGATTTCAAAAATCAAGAGAGGCAGAGGAAAAATGGGAAAGAGAAATGAAGGCAATGCAAGAAGAAAATAGATTACAAAGCAAAATTGGTCAAATGGAAAAAGAAGTTCAAAAGAACTTCATAAAAGAAAATCATTCCTTAAAAATTAGAATTGGGCAACTAAGACTTATTAACTTTGTGAGACATCAAGAAACAATAAAACAAAAAGAATGAAAAAATGGGGCAGCTGGATGGTTCAGTGAATTGAGAGCTAGGCCTAGAGACAGGAGGTCCTAGATTCAAATCTGGCCTCAGACACTAACTGGCTGTGTGACCCTGGGCAAGTCACTTAACTCCCACTGCCTATCCCTTAGCACCCTTCTGCCTTAGAAACAATATACAGTATTGATTCTAAGATGGAAGGTAAGGGTTTCAAAAAAAAGAATGAAAAAAAAAACAAGAAAATATGAAACATCTCAGTGAGAAAACAACTAACCTGAAAGGAGAACCAGGAGAGATAATTTAAGAATTATTGGATTACCTGAAAGCCATGATAAAAAAAAAAGCCAGATATCCTATTATAAGAAATTATCAAAGAAAATTTCCCTGATATTCCTGAACAAGAGAACAAAATAGAAATGGAAAAAATCCACAGATCACTTCCTGAAATAAATCCCCAAATGACAACTCTCAGGAATATTATAGCTAAATTCAAGAGCCCCCCTCCCATCCCCTTGCCCAAGCCAAGGAGAAAATACAGCAAGCAGTCAGAAAGAAACAACTTGAATACTATGGAGCTACAGTCAGGATTAAACAGGACTTAGTAGCCTCCACATTAAAGGATCAGAAGCCTTGAAATGTTAAAACCCAGAATCTCATATCCAGCAAAACTAAGTATATTCTTCCAGGGGAAAAAGTTGGCCATTTAATAAAATAGAAGATTTCTAAGAATTCCTGAAGAAAAGAATGGACCTAAACAGAAAATGTGATGTGCAAATATAAGATTCAAGAGAAACATAAAAAAGAAAACATAAGAAAGAGAAATTTTAAGGGATTCTACAAGGTCAAACTATTTATAGTCTTATGTAGAAAGAAGATATTCAATAATTTTTAAAATTCTTATCAGTATTAGAGTAGTGAGGAACATACATAGACAGAAGGTGGGAATAAGCTGATTAGGATGATATGCAAAAAAAATTGAGTGAAAAAAGAGGATTGCACTGAGAAAAAAAGGAAGGGAGAGAAGAAATGGGATACATTATCTCACCTAAAGAGGCATGAAAATATATTACAGGGAAGGGGACGATAAAGGTGGTGATGGGCAATGTTTAAACTTACTTTTTATGTAATTGGCTTATAAAGGGAATAACAACTATATTCATTTGAAAAGTATGAGAAGAAGTGGGCATGTAAAAATGGGAAGGGGAAGGAGAGGGTGGTGATTCAAAAAACAAAACACTTGAAAAATAAGATGAAGGGGAATGCACAATTATTGGTAATCATAACTGTGAATGTGAATGGGATAAACTCACCTCTAACAAGGAAGCAGATAGTAGAGTGGATTAAAAATCAGAATTCTATGCTATGTTTTTTACAAGAAATATATTTGAGGCAGGGAGACACACATAGAGTAAAGGTAAGAGGCTAGAGCAGAATTTATTGTGGACCAACTAAAATAAAAAAAAAGCAGGAGTAGCAATCATGATCTCAGGCAAACCTAAAGTAAAAATAGATCTAATTCAAAGAGAAAAGGAAGGAAATTACATCTTGCTAAAAAGTACCATAGACAATGAAGTAATATCAATACTAAATATATATGCACCAAATGGTACAGTCTCTATATTTTTAAAGGAGAAATTAAGCTTCAGGAGGAAATAGACAATAACACTATACTAGTGAGTGACTTTAAATCCACCCCCCCCCTCTGCCCCTCAGATCTAGATAAATTGAACCACAAATTAAACAAGAAAGAAGTGAAGGAAGTGAACGAAACTTTAGAACACTTAGAAATAATAGATCTCTGGAGAAAATTGAATGAGAAAGAAAGGAATATACCCTCTTTTCCACACTATATGACGCCGACACAAAAATTGATCATGTATTAGAGCATAAAAACTTCACAACCAAATACAGAAAAACAGAAATAATGAATACATCCTTTATAGTTCATAGCACAATAAAAATTATAATTATGAGGGTCTATGTAAAGGCAAATAAAAATTAATTGGGAATAAAATAATCTAATGCTAGAAAAGAAGTAGGTCAAAGAACAAATTATAGAAACAATAAATAATTTAATAAAGAATAAGGACAATGAGGTTACAACATATTAAAATTTATGAGCTATAGCCAAAGCAATACTTAGGGGAAATTTTATATTTCTAAAAGCGTACATCAATAAAATTGAGAAAAAGCAGATCAATGAATTGGGCATGCAACTAAAAAAAACTAGAAAATGAACAAATTTTAAAATCCCCAATTAAAGACTAAATTAGAAATCCTAAAAATCAAAGGAGAAATTAATAAAGTTGAAAGTAAAAGAATCATTGAACTAATAAAACTAGGAGTTAGTTTTATGAAAAAATATAAAATAAAGTATTGATTAATTTCATTTTTTAAAAAAGAAAGAAGAAAATCAAATAACCAGTATCAAAAATGAAAAAAGGTAAATTCATCACTAATGAAGAGGAAATTAAAGCAATCATTGGTAGCTAACTTGCTCAATTACATGCCAATAAATATGACAATCTAAGTGAAATGGATAAATATTTATAAAAATATAAATTCCCAGATTTAAAAAAAAGGAAATAGAATATTTAAAAAATCCCATCCCAGAAAAAAAGAAGATAAACAAGCTATCAACGAACTCCTTAAGAATAAATCCTCGGGGTCAGATACATTCACAAGTGAATTCTATCAAACTTTTAAAGAACAATTAATCTTAATACTATATAAAATATTTGAGAAAACATGCAGAGAAGGAATTCTACCAAATTCTTTTTATGACACATATATGGTACTGTTACCTAAGCAAGGAATATCAAAAACAGAGAAAGAAAATTATAGGTCAATTTCATTAATGAATATAGATGCAAACATTTAAAATAAAAAACTAACAAGGAGACTACAACAATATATCATGAGGATCATTCACTGTGACCAGGTGGGATTTATAACAGGAATGCTAGGCTGGTTTAATATTAGCAAAACCATCAGCATAGTTGACCATACAAATAAACTAGCAGAAATAACATGATTACCTCAATAGATACAGAAAAAGCATTTGACAAAATATAACACCTATTCCTATTAAAAACACTAGAAAGTTCAAACCCGGCCTCAGCCACTTCCCAGCTGTGTGACCCTGGGCAAGTCACTTGACCCCCATTGCCGACCCTTACCAATCTTCCACCTATGAGACAATACACCGAAGTACAAGGGTTAAAAAAAAAAAAACCAGAAAGCATAGGAGTAAATGGACCATTCCTAAAAATAAGTAGTATCTTCCTAAAAAATCAGCAAATATCATCTAAAATGGGAATGTCAGAAGCCTTCCCAAAAAGATTAGGGGTAAAGCAAGGATACCCATTATCCCCACTATTATTTAATATTGTACTAGAAATACTAACTTTAGCAATAAGAAAAGAAAAATAAATTGAAGGAATTAAAATAGAAAATGAGAAATTAATCCCTCTTTGCAGATGATATGATGGTATACTTAGAGAATCCTAGAGAAGCAACTGAAAAACAATTGTAACAATTCACAACTAACAAAAGTTACAGGATACAAAACAGACCCACCTTAATTATAACCTTTTCTATATATTATCAACAAAGTTCAGCAGCAAGAGATAGAATGAGAAATTCTACTTAAAATAACCCAAGACAATAGGAATTACCTGGGTATCTACTTGCCACAACAAACACTGGAATTATATGAACACCATTACAAAAGACTTTTCACACAAATAAAGTCAGATCTAAACAATTGGAAAAATATTAATTGCTCATGGGTTGATGAAGGTAATATTATAAAAAAGTTCTACCTAGGTTAATTAACATATTGAGTGCCATACCAGTTAAACTACAAAATAATTATTTTATAGAATTAGAAAAAATAATAAAAATCTGGAAGAACAAAAGGACAAGCATATTAATGGAATTAATGAAAAAAATGTGAAAGAAGGTGGCCTAGGAGCACCAGACCTCAAATTATATAAAGTAGTAATCATCAGAACAATCTAGTACAGACTAAGAAATAGAATGGTGGGGTAGATCCATGGAATAGGTTAGAAACACAATATACAGGAGTAAATGACTGTAGCAACTTAGTGTTTGATAAACCCAAAGATCCTACCTTTTGGGATAAGAACTTACTATTTGATAAAAATAGCTGGGAAAACTGGAAAACAGTATGGCAGAAACTAGGTATAGACCAATATCTCACACCATGTACAAAGATAAGGTCAAAATGGATATATGACTTAGATATAAAGAGTGATAGCCTAAGCTAATCAGGAAACATAGGATAGTTTACCTGGCGGATCTATGGAGAATGAAATAATCTATGATCAAACAAGAGAAAGAGAATATTACAAGGTATAAAATGAATGTTTTTGATTAAATTAAATTAAAAAACTTTTGAACAAACAAAACCAATGTAACAAAGATTAGAAGGGAAACAACAAACTGGGGGAAATTTTCATGATAAATGTCTCTGATAAAGTCTAATTTCTCAAATCAATAGAGAATTAAGTCATAATTTATTATAATACAAGTCATCCCCCAATTGAAAAATGGTCAAAGGTTATGAACAAGCAATTTTCAGATGAAGAAATCAAAGCTCTCAATAATCATATGAAAAAATGTTCTAAATCAGTCTTGATTAGAGAAATGCAAATTAAAACAACTCTGAGGTACTACCTCATGCCTAGCAGTTTAGCCAGTATGACAGTAAAGGAAAGTGATGAATGTCGGAGGGGATGTGGCAAAATTGGGACATGAATGCATTGTTGGTGGAGTTGTGAACTGATCCAACCATTCTGGAGGGCAATTTGGAACTATGCCCAAAGGAATATAAAACTGTGCATATCCTTTGATTCTGTAATACCACTACTGACTATATCCCAAAGAGACCACAAGAAAAAAGAGGAAAGGACCTGTTTGTAAAAAATATTTATAGCAGCTCTTTTTTGTGGTGGGAAAGAATTGGAAATTATGATGTCAATCATTGGAGAATGGCTTAACAATTTATGGTATACATTGGTGATGGAATACTATTGTGCTATAAGAAATGATAAGCAGGATAATTTCAGAAAAAGCTGGAAAGGTCTACATGAACTGATGCAAGGATTCATGACAAAAAATGCTCTCCACTTCCACAGAAAAAATGGTTGGAGTCAGATGCAGATCAAAGCATACTATCTTTGACATTTGTTTATTTATGGTTTTATTTTGGGGTTTTGGTGAGTACTCTCTTACAACAATGACCAATATAGAAGTATATTTTCCATGATAACACATATAAAATTGCTTAAGATCTCTGAGATGGGGGGAGGAGAAGAAAGGAAAGAGGGAGACAATTTAGATCTTATAATTTCTGAAAACATATGTTGAAAATTATTATTGCATGTAATTGGGAAAATAAAATATCTTTGAATTAAAAATCTTTTATTCACAATCAAAGAGGAAGAATACCCTTTTTTGAGGGCTGATAAAAAAAACTTCCCTCTGTGATTGATAAATTGGTGATATATTTGAATGGAGAGAACCTCAAAATATCAGAGAGTATTTGGCAGTGACAAGTAAGAAGTATTCCGTCATTGTGCCTCCAGGAACAATACTGGGAATTGGTATTATGGAAAGAATGATTAGGGTTGCTTTGTCACTGATTAGGGGATGGGGGTAGACAAATCTCCTCTAGTTGAAGTTAATAGAAGTGACCTAAGGGGAAGGAAATTTTGGAAACTAATGGAAGTTCCAAATTGCACAGTGAATAGGACAGGTAAAGCTGGAGGAAGACATGAGAGGGAAAGGTCTGAGTGAATGGGGATGAAGCTTTGGGAAGTTGAGGTTCCACGAAGAGGCATGGTTTGTATTTGGGCAGCTGGCAATACAGCATTTCAAGGATTAGAAGTGGAAGAAGTGGGAGAGTCGTAACTCATAGGGGTTGGGTCTGTGCAAGAAGACACCAGTGACCTTCTTTACACTTGGTGGTCCCTTCGGATATTGGAATGCCCTTTTAGGTTGGTTTAATATTTTACATGAACTTTGGAATCTATGAAAAAGGAAGGCAGGAAGCCATTTGCATTATGTCCATATTCAGATATGTTTAAAATATGCCATGTTCTAATGGGTTTCACCATGTAATGTCAGGTGATAATTTAACTCCCTAATACTAGTTTATTCCTGGGAGCCTGGATAGCCTTCAGCCAATTTCTCCAAGGCCTGGTGGGCTTGCTTTTATTGCTCTCTGTTTTGTTAAGAGATCACTTAATTCATGGGCATCTCCTATAATTGTTCTAGGATTCCAGTCAGATCGAGTTGCTGAAGGAACTCTTAGATCTCTTACAGGACATGGTGGTGATGCTACTATCCCTCCTCGAAGGTGAGAGTTTGATTATAAATTTATAGCTTCTTATTTTCTTGGTCTGCACTATTACCCTAGTCTCATTGACCTTTCAAAATTTCCATTTAAAGGTCATTTGAATCAAGCTTAATAACAAATTTTGGAAAGTATAATCTCTTGAAAATGAGTGGGAGTAAATGAATGGGGCATAGGAGTGAGTGTGGAGGGAAGGAGACTAAAGCCAGCCAATTTTTGCCAATAATAAATACAGAATCATTTATGGGGAAAGCACCAACCTTTGCTCTTTCTCTTTTCCCATTTGTTTTCTTTTTTTTTAACCCTTACCTTCCATCTTGGAGTCAATACTGTGTATTGGTTCCAAGGCAGAAGAGTGGTAAGGGCTAGGCAGTGGGGGGTTAAGTGACTTGCCCAAGGTCACACAGCTGATAAGTGTCTGAGGCAAGATTTGAACCCAGGACCTCCCATCTCTAGGCCTGGGTCTCAATCCACTGAGCTACCCAGCTCCCCCCCCATTTGTTTACAATGAGACTGGTATAAGCTTTTTATTATGTCATTGAGTAGAGCACTGTTTTAGGTCTCAAGGGGATGGTAATACTATCACTTATCCCTTTGTACTCCTCCAGTAAAGGTGCCCTGTCACTATGCCAAAGCAGAGGGCGTGGCATTAATACCACACTACTCCAGTTCATCTATTTTTTCCTTTATTTCTGTCATCTCTGCAGTTCCTTAATGAGTCACCCTTTCTGGCTTTTGGTTAACTTCCACATATTTCCATCTTACACCCAGCATACAGTTTGGGTCACAAGCACGCAATTGACTCATTTGGCCTCCAAGTTTCTTAAAAATATATTGTTCCAAGGAGGGGCAGCATAACATGTTGGAAAGAAATGAGGATGTATTATGAGACTTTAAAAAAAATTTTCAGTGTAATGGAGAAATGTTTGGCACCATGTGAATACAAATACTTATTAATTACCTGGCTAGTTCTATCATGATTCAGGTACAGCAATAAAGATGCAAACATATTGCTAATCTTGCCTCATAGGGAATGTTGTAAATGGAACTATTGGCAAGCAGATGGTTGATACCCTTGTGGAGTCATCTACCAATGTAGAAATGATCTTGAAGTTCTTTGATATGTTCCTCAAACTGAAGGACTTGACCAACTCAGATGCCTTCAAAGAATATGACCCAGATGGGAAAGGGATTATCTCCAAGAAAGAATTTCAGAAAGCCATGGAAGGACAGAAACAATATCCCCAGTCAGAGATTGAGTTCCTTCTCTCCTGTGCAGAGGCTGATGAGAATGACATGTTTAATTACGTAGATTTTGTGGACAGGTTCCATGAGCCAGCCAAGGACATTGGTTTTAATGTGGCTGTGTTGCTAACCAATCTTTCAGAACATATGCCAAATGATTCCCGTCTACAGTGTTTGCTGGACCCCGCTGAAAGTGTCCTGAATTACTTTGAACCGTATCTGGGGCGCATTGAGATAATGGGTGGAGCCAAGAAAATTGAACGTGTTTACTTTGAGATCAGTGAGTCCAGTCGAACACAATGGGAGAAACCCCAGGTTAAAGAGTCCAAACGACAGTTTATCTTTGATGTTGTCAATGAAGGTGGGGAACAGGAAAAGATGGAACTGTTTGTAAACTTCTGTGAAGATACAATCTTTGAAATGCAGCTGGCATCCCAAATCTCTGAATCTGACTCAGCTGAAAGACCCGAAGAGGAAGAAGATGAAGAAGAATTTTCCTGTGTAGTAGAAGCTGAGGAAGATGAAGAAGAAAACAAATCACTGGAGTCTGCTTCTGCATTTGCTACAGCCTGTGTCTCAGTAAAGAAAAATGTGGCAAGTTTTCTGAAAATGGTCAGTCTGAGAAACCTCAGGAAGCAGTATAGGAAGGTGAAGAAAATGACTGTCAAAGAACTGGTTAAAGTGTTTTTCTCATTTTTCTGGATGTTTTTTGTGGGATTGTTCCAGTTGTTCTTTACTGTTGTATGGGGAATCTTTCAGATTCTCTGGAATACTGTGTTTGGGGGTGGGTTGGTAGAAGGAGCAAAGAACATCAGAGTAACTAAGATCCTTGGTGACATGCCCGACCCTACACAGTTTGGCATCCATGATGATGTGATAGAAGCAGAGAGGGCAGAAGTGACTGAGCAGAACGTCACAGCTGAACTAGTGCACTTTGTAAAGGGTGAGAAAGGAGAGGCAGACATCATGTCAGATCTCTTCGGGCTCCACCCAAAGAAGGAGGGAAGCACAAAGCATGGTCCTGACCCTGGCCTTGGGGATCTCTCTGAGATTATTGGAAATGATGGGCCTCTCACACTAGAGAGCACAGTTCAGAAGAAAAGGAAAGCACAGGTAAGTATAATCATTTCTCTCACCTTTCTTCTTCCCCAGAAGTGCTTAGGCACCTTCTAGTAGCTTTTGCACACTGTCTCTATTAGAGCCAGTAGCTAAATAAATCAATTCCGTTTTAGATTATAGAGATATTGAGATAACTCCAAACCCAAGAACCTGAAATGTAAGGAGTTCCCACTGATTGAGAGCCCTTATCTCAGATGGTCTATAGTCTATACTTTGTGCTCCCTGACCCTATCCCAGCCTCTACAATGTCATCTTTGGTAGGAAGCCACATTTAGTTATTATTTAATGCCAAAGTTCTACATAGTGAATTTTGAAACAAAGCAAGGGATAAAAGAAGGCTCATTTCCCATATGATAATATGTCTACAGTGACTCTAAAGATGCCACTCTTTTAAAAAGTCTTGGTTATTATAGTTGACTTAGCAGGTTGTTATGATATGGTACCACATTCAGGACTACATCCTCATCAGAGGATAATAATTCATTTTTAACCTTTGTGCTACTGCTGATATCTTTCAGATGAAATAATGTAGGCTAATTTTTTCATAAATCATATAGACTTTACCTATATGTGAACAATTGCTATTTTTATTATTATAACATAATTACTTGTAAAGAAAACCAACCTACCAGAGCTAGGGAAAGAAAGTAAGATATCTTGTTTGACTGTTACTTTTTCTCTAGGCAGCAGAAATGAAAAGAGAAAGTGAAAGAGAAGGAAAAGTGGAATCTGAGAAGGCAGAGTAAGTTCTGGTGGATGTCTTCTTGCCATTTCCTGCTCTAGTTGCTATGGCTAATAATAAGGAAGTCGTCCCACATCCAAACCCCAGTGGTGAAAAATCAACAAGCATCTTTCCTAGGACTGAGTGAGGACCTCCCTGGCTTTGATCTCTTATTTATCATTTTCTGCTCTTTTATCTTCTTTATTGACTTAACACATATGTCTCTTCCCCTTCTACAAACCCATCTTACTTTTTCTCTTAATACCTAGATAACTTCTTCCCTCTCCTTCCATAAGTGTTTTGAAAATCAGGCTACGGGGAAGCTTCTAATGAACCTAAATAAGCATCACTATGGCTATTAGTACTGTTAAGATGCCTCCCAAACTTGGGACACATTTTCCTGTGTAACGGCTGTAATCATCATGTTACAGGGAGTGTGAAGGCCTTAACTTCTCGTTATATCTCTTAACTTTCTCATCCTTAGTGGTTTAACCCAAGAATTCATCTTGTGCATAGTATGTAGCAACTTCAGAGAAAGGTTTGAGAGAATCAAATACTAAATAAAGTGCAAAGTGAATGAGAGAAGAGGGTGGTTTAAAAAATGAATGAAGAAAGCACATGAAGAACTTGAAGTAGAAAACTTGAAATAGGAAAAAATTTGATATTTTTGATCTGGTATTCCTGAGAATAGACTGTATAACTTATGCATACCTACACAAATGGAGAGGCATGTGAAATTAAATGAATGAAGTAGTAAACTATACCAAAGGATCACCATACTGTGCATTCATTTATTCATTTATCATTCATCCAACAATTCTTTATTGAGTCCCTACTATATATGATGCTGGGTAGGATAAAAATAGGTATAAAGCAGAGTTTCTGTCCTTAAGGAACTTACCTCCGTGGCTCCTCCCTATATAACCTAAATTCCCTTTCTATAAGTCTTATTCTCCCTTGTGGTCTTTCTGGGTCTGACATTCATAGCTAATTCTGAGCTTAGTGGGTTTCTTATTATACCTTTATAGTATGGAAGATGGGGAAAAGCAGGACAAAATCAAGGAGGAGGAGCAACAAGAAGAAAACCTGGCTGGTGAGAGAACCAAGAAGAAGCGCCGCCATGGCCAAAGGGAGGAGAGGCCTGAAGCATTCATGGCCAATTTCTTCAAAGGCCTAGAAATCTATCAGACCAAAATGTTGGTAAGCACTTTGTCCAATACACATAGTTTACACATGATTCAGAATCCAATTCTAGTTGGAATTCTCATTCCCTAGGAAGTAAAGTGTCTCATTTTCAGGATTTGGTTGCCCTATCTTCCTTCTGTTCCTATTCTTTTTCTAATGGTTCCTCCTATTTTACTGGCTTTCTCCTTTTTGCAGGAAAGAAGATAGGGAGGCAAGATTGGGGAAAATTAGCAAGCTACTATCTCCCAAGTCTCATCTAACAAATACTTCTTAGTGATTGATTTTATCTTTGGAACTCTATGCCTTTTTTGGCTTAATTTCTCTCCAGAGATGAGGAGGAGGCCCTCAAATATATAAAATGCTTTTCAACACAAATTTGGGAAATCTTCATAGATAAGAAGAAATCCCCTGTAGGTTGTGTTCCAGTTGGAAGTTGATACTTAGAATGATGCATTTTGTTATTCAAAAATGTGATGGGGGGCAGCTGGGTGGCTCAGTGGATTGACAGTCAGGCCCAGAGACCAGAGGTCCTCGGTTCAAATCTCGCCTGAGACACTTCCTAGTTGTGTGACCCTGGACTAGTCACTTAACCCCCATTGCCTGGCCCTTATTGCTCTTCTGCCTTGATTCGAAGATGGAAGATAAGGGTTTAAAAATGTGATGAAGGCTACAGACTAGTCCAATAACACCATTTAACTGATAATATAGCAAATGATAGAGTTCTTTATAGTCCTACTAACTTTCATAATATTGTAACTATGGGAAAGTACTTTGAGCTCAGAGTGGAGGTTCTACGGGCACATTTTCCCTGCCCCTGCTTCCAGCAACAATGTTTCTATTAACCCTCAAGGAAGAAGGAATTTCTGTGGCCCTTCCGCTGTGACGGCTCCTCATGGAGGGTACTGTCAGGGTTAAAGCTGGGGAGGAAGATGAAGGGAGGAAGAAGAGAGGTGGGGACTTTGGCTACAGTAACTTGCTGAGGCTTGAGAAACAGCTTCCCTGGGAAGTAGCTCCAGCCTCGTCTCATGAATAAGAAAAGTGTGACTGATTCTTTTATATTTAACAATCCGTAACAATGGTCATTTTATACCAGATATTTCCCTCCCTGTCAGAAGCCTTGGACACCTGGCTTCTCTGTAGAAGAGCAAGTCTGGAGCAGGGTTTTCAGACACAGCGTCTAAAGTCAGTCTCTGGCTGCTCCAAGAAAGACCCATAAGGAATAGGAAGACCAGGTTAATTCTACAAGAGTGATTGTCAATGCAGGGATAGCTAGAAAAGTGAATATTTTCACGTGGCAAGTTTTTTTTTTTAATGATTTCAGGAGAACTAGAAGAGAGCAGAAAAGAATAAAATATCACTCCACCTTCTCTTCTCCTATGTATTCTTTTCTTTCCAGCATTACCTAGCCAGGAATTTCTACAACCTGAGATTCCTTGCACTGTTCGTGGCCTTTGCCATCAACTTCATCCTGCTCTTCTATAAGGTAAACTTCCTTTGTCCATTCAGAAGCTGTTTATTTGCTATACCATATGCCATGGTGTACCCAGAGCCAAGATAGAGACTTCTCTCCAGGAACTACATCATTTGAATAGTTTCCACCTCTTATTGCCATTTGCCAAAGGACTTGAAGCTTGGTTTTAAAGAACCATAGACTTTGGAAATAAAAGGGCTTATTGGAAATAGAATGCCATCCCATTTCACCAATCCATATTAAAGGATTCCCTCTATAACATGCCTGACAAATAGATACCCAGCCCACTGCTTCTTAATTACCCTTATTAGGAAGTTTTTCCTTGTAGTAAGCCTAAATATGCTTCTTTCCAACTTCTGTCCATCACTCTGAGTTCAGCCTTCTGGGACCAAGCAGAATAAGTTTAATTCTTCTTCTCTAGGATAGACCTTTGTATGCTGGAGACAGATAAAATGCTTCCCCACATATTTTCTTCTCCAGGCTAAACATCTTGAGTTCCATCAATTGATTTTCAAATGACACAAACTTGAGGATCTTTTGAATATTCTCTAGCTTCATGTTTGCTTACAAAACTGTGGTGCCTTGAATAGAACACAACTATCACCTGGATGCTTTGCCTATCTTAATGGAGCCTGAGATAGCATTAACTTTCTTAGATAACATGATTGCTATTTAGTCTTAATGGGTTTTTAAAAACCCCAGAGCTTTTTTTTTCAGATGAATTGCTCTCTATCCAGAGCTCCCTCATACTAGACTTGTAAAAATGATTTTTGAACCAAACTTAAAACTTTGTTTTTACCTAATTAATTTCATTCTATTTGATTTGGCTCATTGTTTTAGCCTTTTCACATAGTTTTGAATCCTGAGTCAATCACTGAGTGCTTGCTATCCTTCCCAACTTTGAGTCGCTGGAAAATCTGGTTAAGCATTTCATGAATGTCTTTATTTGAGACATAATGACTGTTAATGTTAAACATCTGAGGACCAAGCAAAAAACCCTTTGGAACTTCCCTGAAGACCTCTTTCAAACTATTGATTATTTTGTGGGTCAAGCGGTACTATGATTTAGCCCACATTTCTTTCTTTCTCTTTTTTAAACAAGAACAGCATGAGAGACTTTATCAAATCCTTTGCAAAAACCTAAGTAAATTGTCTCTATAGCATTCCCTTTGGCCAGGAGTGGCAGCATATCCCTATAATGCCTCCCACTAGGGAGGTTTGGGCTAGGGGATTGTTTGAGTTCAGAGGTTGTGAACTGCAGGGGGCTAACTCAATTAAGCATAGCCAATCAGGTGTCCACACTAAGTCCAACATCCAGATGCTGAACGCCTGGGATTAGAGGGCCATCAGACTGCTGGTGAACTGGCCCAGGTGAGAAACAGAATAGGCCAAACTGTGCCTATCATTCAATCGGTAGTGAGATCAAGCCCCTAGAAGGTTACTCTGCTTCCAGCCTAGACAAGATAGCGTGTGATGGCAAACCTTTTAGAGACTGAGTACCCAAACTGCAATCCTTACAGTCCTGTGAGCTGCCCCCCTACCCCAGACAGGGAAGAGAGGAAGCGCTCCCATTGGGCCGCTGGGCAGAGGGGTGGGTCATGTGAGAAATGTCCTCAAGCAAGATGGAGAGGGGGAGGGGAGCAGTCCCCTCTGGCACATGCGCCATAGGTTCATCAACAGGCAGATAGGGAAACCCAATCTCCAAAAAAAATATTAACTCTGTCAACAAAAGAAATAAGATTAATCTTGTATGTCTTGTACCCAATATTAGAAGCCATACTGGCTTTTAGTAATTATCACTTCTATTTCTTTATAGTCACTATCTCATTAATAATGTTCTAGGACAGTGATTGTGTACCTTTTAGAGATGGTGTGCTGGGACCACCCCCACCCCATCCCCTGGTCTGAGTGCCATGCCCATACTACCCCTGGTGAGCGCCGGGTGCACACCACCTCCCCCACTTACCCCACACAGGGGAGGGAGGAAGCACTCCCATTGGGCTGCTGGGTGAAGGTGAGGGGGAAGTGAGGAATGTCCTCAGCAAGTGTAGAGAGGGGGAGGGGAGTGGCCTGAGTGCTCTGCTCCCCTCTAGCTCTTCCACCTATGAGCTGCCCATCTTACCCTCTGTGTGCTCCCATTGGCTGCTGGACAAAGGGGCAGGGGATGTGAAAAAATGCCATTAGGCATGATGGACAGGGAGTGGGGAACAGCTCTGCCCAAGTCCCTCTGCCTTTCTGGTAACAAACCAGGGGACAGGGGTGCATGTGCTCACACAGAGTGGTCTGTGTGCCATCTTTGGCATCCGTGCCATAGGTTCGCCATCACTGTTCTAGGCTATTACTCAAAATTCAAGTCAAGTTCATTGGTCTGCAGTTTTCAGATGTCATTCTCTTCCCTTTTTAAGAAAACTGGGACATTTGACTTTTTCTAATCCTGTAATAGCACTAACATTCTCTGTGATTTTATTCAAAGGACAGTGATATAACTCAGTAGTCATATCTGCCACTGTTTCTATAGAGAAGAATATTGTTCATTTGAGCAAAGTGATTTAAAATCACCTAAAGCAGTTAAATGCTATTTTGTTATTTAGTCATTTTCAGTTATAGTTGACTCTTCATAATTCCATTTGGGGTTTTCTTGGCAAAGACACTGGATGATTTGTCATTTCCTTCTCTAGCTCATTTTGTAGATGATGAAACTGAGGCAAAAAGGGTTTGTGCCTAGTTAATGTCTGAGGCCAGATCTGAACTCAGGAAGATAAATCTTCTCAACTCCATGCCCAGTACTCTATCCACTATTCCCCCTAGTTACCCAAGTGCTGCCTTACCATCTTCTTAATTATCTTGAGTATGACTCTTTAGAACCATGTTTATTTTGTGCTTTCTAATCCAAAGATTATTCTCCTTGGTGGAGAAAACAAAAGCAAAATATCCCTATCCCAACCACCCAACATAATAGATATATTCTTTTTGACATTTTCCCCCAAAATAACTAAATTTAAAACTTCAAATTTTAAAAACTTTAAATAAATTTTAAAACTCTTTTTTAAAAATTATCCTTAGCTTTTTTCCCCCAAGTTCAGCTTATTTTTGAGCTTTAGCATTCTTTTATATTATTCTTACAGGATTGTGCCATATTTCTGTATTTATCCTCTTTACTTGCTCTTAGGATTTCTCATTTATTTTTCCTATTAGCCATATTTTGTGCATTTGTGTAGAAGCATTTCAAGTTTTGTAACTGTTTTTTTTTTCTTAGATAATCTTTCCTATGAATTCTTAGGTTTCTCAATTGCTATTATTTTTATGTTATTTTTTAAAACCTTTACCTTCCATCTTAGGATCAATATTAAGTAGAATTCCAAGGAAGAAGAGAGGTAAAGGCTAGACAATTACAGTTAAGTGACTTGCCCAGGGTCACGTGGGCAGGAAGTGCCTGAGGTCAAATTTGAACCCACAACTTCTCATCTCTAGGCTTGGCTCTCTATCCATTGAGCCACCAAACTGCCCCTAATCTTCCTATGTTCTAACAATTCTCTCTAGTAATTTATTTGTGGTATTCATAGACAATTTACTCCTTTCCCCTTTCAGGGTATCTAAATTTTATTGATGCCTTTTGTTTTTATACCACAGTCATTTCCTGATATACACCTTCATTGGAACCCTTCTCTGAAATAAGTAAAACCAATAGACCCAGCAATTGTGTCAGACAATACATGCAACATTCTCTGTAACTATAATCTCCCACTTTTCTTCCAACAAGGAGTCGGTTCATTATCTGTTCTTCATGACCAAGATTGGCCTTTACAGTTAAAAGTTCATTTTCTTTTCCATGTTCTTTTCATTTATATGAATGAAGTCATGTATAATATTCTTCTGCTTTTACTTATTTTGCTCTTCATTAGTCTTCTCACATTTCTCTGAATTAATTTCATTATATTCACGTATCAATTTTTTCATCTATTCTCTAGTCTTTTTTTTTGCTGCCACAAAAAGAGGTGCTGTGAATATTTTAGCATACATGAGATCTGTTTTTTAATATCTTTGCAGTATATCTTCAGTGGTAAGCAAACTTAGTCAATGAATGTGAACAATTTAATGACTTTTCTCATGTAATTCCAAACTGTTTTCCATGATGATTGAGCCAATTCTTAGCTTCACTAAGTGAATCATGTGTTTGTCTTCCCAAAGCACCTCAAACTTGATGTTTTCTATTCATCATCTTTGCCACTTTTAGGAATACAAAATAAAACCTTAGAGTTATTTTTTATTCACATCAGTTTTTTTAATTCAATTATCTTTTAACCATTTGTCTATATTAGTTACTGAGCTTATATATTTTATCCTTAAACCTTTATGTATTTTGTCAATTGCTTATATCAGATTTTTATCAAAGATATGATACACATTTTTCTCCTAGTTGACTGTTTCTCTCATACTATCCACATTAATCTGTGTAAAACCTTTTTAATTTTATGCAATCAGAATTGTCTATTTTATCTTTTAGGATCAACTCTTTCCCTTTTTTAGGGGGTCAAGAATGTTCACCCTAAATAATTATGAAAATTTCATCTTTTTTCTTTAATTTTACAAAAATATTTTTTATCTAAGACCTACATATATTTCAAAACTACTATATTTTATCACGTAAGATGATGGTCTAAAGCTAATTTGTACTCCAGCTTTTCAGTTTTCATAGCTATTCTTAACAAGTAGTCCCCCTTCCACTACATTTGTTCTTGGAATTACTGAACACTGGGATTATTAAATGTTGTACTTCAGTTATGCTTGATTCCTTCTTATCTACTTTTCTATTTTTTAATTAGTACAAAATAGTTTTAATGCTTCATTCTTCCCCCTTCCTCCTTTTAAAACATTTTTTCCTTTATAATCTAGATATTTTGTTCCTTTAAAAACATTTTGTTATTAATTTATTTGATTGTAAAAGGAAACCTCTTTTTTTTACTATCATGGCATTTAAAAAATAATTTAATTTACATAGTATTTTTATTATGTTAGCATAGCACAATGCAACTATGACTGATATTTATTTCTATATCAAGTATTTCTTAATTGTATTTACATAAACCTCATGTAGCTATTTTGAATAGAAACTTTCTTTCCTTTACTTTCTCTTTTTTTTTTTAAACCCTTAACTTCGGTATATTGTCTCATAGGTGGAAGAGTGGTAAGGGTGGGCAATGGGGGTCAAGTAACTTGCCCAGGGTCACACAGCTGGGAAGTGGCTGAGGCCGGGTTTGAACCTAGGACCTCCTGTCTCTAGGCCTGACTCTCACTCCACTGAGCTACCCAGCTGCCCCTCCTTTACTTTCTCTTGATGATTTTTTGGGGTACTTTTTAGATATGCTGATGATTTTCACATATTTATTTTGTAACTTGCTATATTACTGAAGCTCTTAATGATCTTGATTGGTTTCATAGCTATTTCTCTTGGGTTTTCTAAGTAAACCATTTTATCGTCTGCAAAGAAAGATAATTTTATCTCCTTTTTACCAGTATTTATATATATTTAATTATCTTTTTTTTTCTAAAGCTAACTTTTCTGGAACTATGCCAAAAATTATAGGGGTGGGAGTAGCAAGGAATTGGAGCAGCACATGGTAATGGAAATTGAGTGAACCATACTGACCCTGTCATCTAACTCAATTCTGGAGCTAGTTCAGTTCTCTTTCTATTAAATTATAATTCTAGTCTAGTTTCTGTTTTGTGATAAAAACTTTATTCATTTGTGAGGGATTGTGGGAAAACATTGTTTGAACTTAGATCTATGTGGTTGGGAAACTGGACCAACTCTACCTGCTATTTAGAGACTTTTAACTAAGGACTGAGGTTATGCTGACCAGAAATTCAGTCATATCTAAAGATTGATGCAAAGAGTATTCTCACAATTATGCATCTCAAACAACTCATATGTCTTATCTGAAATCTGGCTCCATAATGATCAGTTAGCTATTGTTTCCATGTTCCTTTAACTATTTATAGACTCTTGGGGAAGTGAAATCCCTCTTCTGCTGAATTAAGGAAATTGTACCTGTTCACTCTCCCTCTCTCAACTTGGAAACTCTCCAATATTTCTATCAATTAGAAATCAAAGTATCTAATTTTCTTTCCCAGTTGTTTTCTTTTAATTAATTGGTCTTATTTGTTTTTAATGTATAAAAATCTGTCCCCCCCATATTCAGGGTCCAGGTCCCAGTTTGTTAAGCAGTTGGAATGCGCTGCTTGATAAATTGATATACTAGGAAGCCTGCTCACCCATCAATATTTTGGCAAGCCAGCTTATGCCATGCTGCTCCTCTGCTTACATTCTTATACCAGTCCATATGAGTAAGCATTCCAGTGAGGGGCAGAGTGGGAGACAGTGTGGTAGGGGAACACCTTGGCAAGAGTAGATATTACTTGTTCAAGTAAGTGCCTCTCTGGCTTGAGATTCATTGCTCTAGGTCTTTACAGAGCTAGTCAGATGGGACCTATATAGCATCTCCAAAGTGAAAATTACTTCTTTGTTGATTCCTTGGAGCCACTGTACCTGATATATCTGAACTTGGCTTAGCTAGTCTGTCTTATATATCATCCTAAGATTCTGAGATATCATGGCCTCCATTAAATGCACTCTTTCTTATTGGTCTTGATGTTCAGGCAGGCCCCACTTAGCAAAAGGCAATATTCAACCCATGTTCTAGGTTACAAGCATAGTTTTCATACCTACTGAAATTCTTAAGCAAAATACACAGTTCACACAGCCTACTGCATTCATATTTATCTCAGTAGAATGTAATCCGACTTTAACTTATTCTTACCTATTAATATAAAATAATTTTTAATTCATTATTACCACTATGCCCTCACATTAGTTGACAATGCAAAGGATAGAATCAATCATTTGGGCAGAGTAACGTCCACCGACTCCTTGCACCTTTCAAAAGACTGTGTGTGTGTGTGTGTGTGTGTGTGTGTGTGTGTGTGTGTGTGTGTTGTCTATGTCTGTGTGGTGGGGGTATCTTGGACTAGGTAACTGAGGAGCCCTTTGAGGATGATGCAGAGAACTCCAATCTGTGGACTCCCTTCAAAGAAGAGGAGGAAGAAGAAGAAGGGATGGTGTTCTTTGTCCTGCAGGAGAGCACTGGGTACATGGCGCCAACACTGAGGGCTCTGGCTATCATCCACACGATCATCTCCTTTGTGTGTGTTGTGGGCTATTACTGCTTAAAGGTGGGTGCTTCCTATTTTTTCCTCTTTTTTTTTTCTTTTTTTTAGTGTAGGACAGGGGTTGGCAACCTTTTTGGCTGTGAGAGCCATAAACACCACATTTTTTAAAATGTAATTTTGTGAGAGCCTTACAGTGCTCACCGTGCGCGCTCCTGGAACAGCGCCTGAAAAAAAATGGACTTTATGGCTCCTGCAGAAAGAGCCATATCTGGCCCTCAAAAGAGTCAGATATGGCTTGAGAGCCATACGTTGCCGACCCCTGGTATAGGAGAAAGAAACTCTTTGTCCTATAATGGGGCTAACAGGAATCTTCACTATCTTAGCTAGAGTCTATTACTTTCTTTCTATCCTTAAAAGTGCTTTGTCCTCAAAAGCATCCCTGCTTTTAGGTAAAAGCAATAGAAAGCAAAACTTAACCCTGACAAGGTTCAAGCATTTAATCATCAAGCATTTATTAGGTATGTGCCAGGCATGATGTTGAGCACAGTGTTCTGAAGACAAAAGTGAAACTGCCCCTGAGCTTATACTCTATTTGGAGAGATAAGCTGCACATACAAACAAGTCTACAAAACAGATATAGCAAGACTGAGAATATGGAGGGAGCTAAATGATGGGGGGCATGGGGGGACGCGGTCAAGAAAGGTTTCATATACAGGTGACACGTGACTGATTCTTGAAGAAAACTAGGGAATCTAAGGGACAGCGATAAGTAAAGAGTGAATACTAAGCATGGAAGAATGGAGTGGTAGATGTAATGAACAATAGATAAACTCAATATGACTAAACTATGGTATGTTTGAAAACATGTAATATGTAGTAAGTCTGGGAAGGTAGATTGGGCCTTGAAGGACTCTAACTGCTAAACAAAGGAATTTATATTTACTTCTGGACATAATAAATAGCCACAAAAATTTACTGAATACTGGAAAACACAGTCAGACCTTAACTTTAGAAAAGTCAGCTTGGCAATTGATGGAATGGAGGAGGGTAAGACTTGAGGACATGAAACCTGTAGACTATTAAAATAGTCTAGGGCAACAAACCAGAAATGGGCAAAAAGGTCCAATTTTGTCTGAGACTTATGTTTCTCCTTTATAACTTCAACATTTAACACATTAGTAAATGCTCAATAAATGCACTTTAATAAAAAGTACTTCATAAGGGTTTGTTGATTGACTGTTGTCAATCAGCTGTTTAATGTTATCATTTATTGACATTGAAACTAATATAAACTTCCCAGGAATGGACCAGAGTTGGATAAGTGTCTTGAGAGTAGTGTGACAGAAAGATTAAAAAAGGATATTTACTGGGTCTTAATCCCAAATGGATGGCCTGTTCCTAACAAGTAAGTTCCCATTATAAGTTGATCATAAATTCCCAGTGATACAGATACTCCAAAAAAAGGAATTTTGCCCCAGATATCTGAAGGGTTATTGTTGTAATAACTGAATGGAGAAATAGCTCTGCTCATGAATTCTTTCCCATTTCTTCTTTCATTTCCCAGGTTCCTTTGGTGGTGTTCAAAAGGGAAAAAGAAATAGCCAGGAAGTTGGAGTTTGATGGTTTGTATATCACTGGGCAGCCTTCAGAAGATGACATCAAGGGGCAATGGGATCGCCTAGTCATCAATACACTGTGAGTATCTATCCAAAAGTGGGGGAGGGAGAAAAAACCAAAGGTCTTTCTCAGGCTTTGGAACATACATATAAATTTGGATCAATCTCTGTTCCTTAGACTAGCTAACGCTGGTTTTTAAGATAAATCAACCAGAATTTTTGAAGCACTTACCATGTGCTAGAAACTATGCTAGAGATACAAAGAAAGACCAAAAAAAGTTCTCTGTTCTCAGGAAGTTCAAAATGCATGGAGGAAACAACATGAAAAACTATGTGCAAATAAGATATACGCAGAATAAACTTGATTAAATTTCAGAGGGAAGGCACTAAGATTAAGGAGGACTAGGAAAGGCTTTTAGCAAAAGATAGACTTTAGATAAGACTTAAAGGAAGTCAGAAAGTAGAAATAAGGAGGGAGAGAATCTTATATTTGATTCTAAAAGAAAGGAGTCACAGGAGCTTAATGACTAGGGGATTGATAAGGTCAGACCTGTACTTTAGGAAGATCAGTTTAAGGAATTACTGAAGAATGGACTGAACCGGACTGGACTGGGGAGGACTTGAAACAAGTACACCCAGCAGCAGACTACTGCAGTAATCCAGGCCTGAGGTGATGATGGTCTATACTAGTTGGTAAGCATGTCAGAAGAAAAGGTAGAAATGACGAGTCTTAGCAACTAATTTGATGTAGGGATTGGGAAAGTGAGGATTTAAAGTAATATCTAGGTGACTGGGAAGATGGTGGTAACCTTCAACAGGAAAAAGCAAGTATTTGGGGGAAAAGGTCTCATACTCAATTTGAGGCATATTAAATGTAAGAAGGCTGGAAAATATCCAGTTTGATGTGTCTAGTAGGCAGGTGGAGATGAGTCTGGAGGCCAAGAGAAAAGTTAACTCTGGACAAATAAATGAGTCATCTGCATAGAGATGATTATTTAATTCATGAAAGCTGATGGAATCACCGAGTGAAATAGTATATAGAAGGAGAAAAGGGTTCAGAATAGCACCTTGGGAGAGAATAGATAATAAGCAGCTTTCCCTCATTTTGTTTTTGTGAATGCTTTGATAAGTCTCAACTAATTTTAATTGTTCTGTAACTATTACTTAACATTCCTTTCAGTGTGGGAATGACTACCTATTTCATACCTAATTCATATTTATACAATAGAAAACTTTTAAGAAGGAGGCCCTATGAAAGAATCCAAGGAAAAGTTTAAAGCTAAGTCTCTCTTGACTCCAAGTCTTATATCCACCACACTATCCTATCACCAGTAGATACAAACCATGCATCAATATAACTTAGAGCTATTATTCTAATCGATTGGTTTATTTCTCAAAGGCATGTGGATCAAAATAACTGCTTTGGGAAGAGGATATTTTCCAAATATTTGATATTTGCATCTATAAATGTTTGGATAAAGCCTTACATTTCACATTTTATGACCTGCAGTACTATGTATTCTGTTCAGACTCCCCTCCACCCCCATCCCCTTCCCTTAAGGGATGCTCATGGTTAGGGGGTGAGAATCGGATGAAAATCCAGCAAAGGAGACTGAGATGGAATAGTCACAGGTAGGGGGAGAACTAGGAGAAAGCAGTGTCAAGAAAACCTAGAAAGAAAAGAATCAAGAAGAGAGTGATTAATAGTGTCAAATGCTAAAGAGAGGTCGAGGAAAATGAGGATTAAGAAAAGGCCCCTGGATTCAGCTTAAGAAGTTGTCACTGGTAATAATTTTTTTTAAACCCTTACCTTCTATCTTGGAGTCAATACTGTGTATTGGCTCCAAGGCAGAAGAGTGGTAAGGGTGGGCAATGGGGGTCAAGTGACTTGCCCAGGGTCACACAGCTGGGAAGTGTCTGAGGCCAGATTTGAACCTAGGACTTCCCATCTCTAGGCCTGGCTCTCATCCACTGAGCTACCCAGCTGCCCCTACTGGTAATTTTTGAAAGAGAAGTTTCTGTTGAATGATGAGGCTGGAAGTCAAACTGAAGAGTTAAGAAAAGAGGAAAGGAAATTATTAAGACTTTTCCTCTCCTCATATACACAGAGACTCACAGACAACTAATAAATGCAGTCTCTGGCAAAACATTAGCATCTAAGATTTAGCTTTGGTATAGGGACTGATGACGAAGAAGCTGCCCTTTAGCTGCGAGGATGAACTCCTCCTTCATTTTCTTTTTTTTTAAACCATTCCCTTCCTTCTTAGAATCAATACTATATATATGTATGTATAGGTAAGGGCTAGGCAATAGGAGGACTTGCCCAGGGTCATATAGCTAGGAAGTATTTGAGGCCGCATTTGAACCCAGGACTTCCTGTATCTAGGCCTGGCTTTCTATCCACTGAGCCATCTCGATGCGCCCTGCTTGAATAATTGAAGAGAACATTATGATGAAGTAGCTGAGCAAATCTAAGTCCATGTGACCAAGTGTGGGAATAGCTTTTCTCCAGCATTTAGTATATGAATGAGTTGGCAGAGGCAACCCAAGTCACAGAGGCCCAAGAAGAGCCTCTCCCCATGTGCCTGGGCCTGCAGCTGTGTGTAGACGTTGGCCATTCAGCTGGACCATCCATCCCTGAAAGGTACGGACATGCCTTTACCTCCATCGCTGTGTCCCACACGGTTTATATAGCCAGTAAATAC
Organism: Gracilinanus agilis; assembly: GCF_016433145.1. Lineage (NCBI taxonomy): Eukaryota > Metazoa > Chordata > Mammalia > Didelphimorphia > Didelphidae > Gracilinanus > Gracilinanus agilis. The sequence goes on from NC_058131.1 coordinate 538,692,970, forward strand.
ATGCGGGCTGACCCAGGTCTCTGCAGAAGAAGCAAGATACCGATGACCATCAGGGTGTGTGTAAATCCTCCTCACCTTCTCATGATGTAGAGATAGTGTCTCCTTGAACTATAGGTAGCTGAGTGACTAGTGAGTTTTCCTACACTTTTTGAAGACCTTTTAAATGTTTTAGGACAACAGTACTCTTTTTAACTGAGAAATAGGGTTTTCCATAATACATGGCTAAATTTTTTTTAATGATTTTTTTTTAAACCCTTGTACTTCGGTGTATTGTCTTATAGATGGAAGATTGGTAAGGGTGGGGAATGGGGGTCAAGTGACTTGCCCAGGGTCACACAGCTGGGAAGTGTCTGAGGCCGGGTTTGAACCTATGACCTCCCGTTTCTAGGCCTGACTCTCACTCCACTGAGCTACCCAACTGCCCCCTACATGGCTAAATTTTTGAGGCAGCATGGGGTACAGGGAATAGTGTACCAGACTTGCTGTCAGGGAGATGAATTAAAATCCTACATCATTCACTTACTAACTCTGTGGAAATAGACAAGTCATTCATTTTCTTCATCTACAAAATGGGGTTGCTAACAGCAAAACTGAGAACAATATTTTCCCCAAAGGTCTTGGATTTTTCCTATTGAGGGTTACCTTACAGTCACCTTTCAGAGTTGCTATGAAAATTAAATGAGATATGTTTAAAGTACTTTGAAAACCTTAAAGCACTATATAAATGCTAGCAATTATTATGAAGTGAATCCTAGTATCATCTTCAAAAACAATAGTTAGATAGATACACAATCTCAACATCACTGACTCCATTAGTAAAGATGCCTGACTTCAAAAAGTCAGGGACAAAATGGGAAAAAGGAAAAAAACATTAATGAGAGTCAGTTGATTTTTCTTCTGGTTTAAGTTTTACTATTGTTGGCAGATAATTACTCTCCAATTGATTTGGTTTTTAATGTCTTCAATTAATACATAATTAATATATAATTATTAAAAGTAGAGGGAATTAAAGTTTGGTGGGATGCAATGCTACATAGTCATCTGAGAAATTCTTAATTCAGTCTGGGGTTGATGCTCTCTGGAGAAACTCATTATTTTGAGTTCTTTGATACTAGCCAATGGTTTCATCAGGAACTGTAGTTCTAGGTTATTTGCCCAAATGGCTGCATGTTTGTGTGTAATAAGGCAAAGGAGCATCAATAGTTTGGATTGAGGAACAGAGAAGTCTGCTCAGCATGTGTTCCAAAGCTCTGGAATGAACTTTCAAATAAAAGAATAGTTGTCATACCAAGTTCATGGAAGAAAAGGGGACTAGTTGCCTGGACACATTTCTAAAGAATAATCTGGCCTCCTAATATCCTAGAACCAGAGGGTAAAATAGAAAATAAAAGAATCCACTGATTAATTCCTGAAAGAGATCCCAAAGTGAAAATTCTGAGGTATATTATCACCAAATTCCAGGTCCCACATCAAGAAAATACTTCAAGTAACCAGGAAAAAAATACATATGTCAAAGAGCCACAGTCAGGATGACAAAAGATTTAGCAGCTACTTTTTTTTAAATAAACATTTATTAGTATTTATATTTTAAAATAGTTAACATGGTTACATGATTATGCTCTTACTTTCCCCTTCACCCGCGACCTCCCCCCATCCCCTGGCCGATATGCATTTCCACTGGTTTTAACATGTGTCATTAATCAAGACCTATTTCCAAATTGTTGATAGTTGCATTGGTGTGGTAGTTTCGATCCCCAATCATGTCCTCATCAACCCATGTATTCAAGCAGTTGATTTTCTTCTATGTTTCCACTCCTGTAGTTATTCCTCTGAATGTGGGTAGCGTTCTTTCCCATAAATCCCTCAGAATTGTCCTGCATTGCTGCTGGTACAGAAGTCCATTACATTCAATTTTACCACAGTGTATCAGTCTCTGTGTACAATGTTCTTCTGGCTCTGCTCCTTTTGCTCTGCATCAGTTCCTGGAGGTCTTTCCAGTTCACATGGAATTCCTCCAGTTTATTATTCCTTTGAGCACAATAGTATTCCATCACCAGCATATACCACAATTTGTTCAGCCATTCCCCAATTGAAGGGCATACCCACATTTTCCAGTTTTTTGCCACCATGAAAAGCACGGCTATAAATATTTTCGTGCAAGTCTGTTTATGTATGATCTCTTTGGGGTAGGGGTACAAACCCAACAGTGGTATGGCTGGATCAAAGGGCAGGCATTCTTTTATAGCCCTTTGAGCATACTTCCAAATTGCCATCCAGAATGGTTGTATCATTTCACAACTCCACCAGCAATGCATTAATGTCCCAATTTTGCCACATCCCCTCCAACATTCATTACTCTCCCCTTCTTTCATTTTAACCAATCTGCTAGGTGTGAGGTGATACCTCAGAATTGTTTTGATTTGCATTTCTCTAATTATTAGAGATTTAGAACACTTTCTCATGTGCTTATTGATAGTTTTGATTTCTTTATCTGAAAATTGCCTATTCGTGTCTCTTGCCCATTTATCGATCAGGGAATGGCTTGATTTTTTTAAACAATTGATTTAACTCCTTGTATATTTGAGTAATTAGACCCTTGTCAGAGTTTTTTGTTATAAGTATTTTTCCCAATTTGTTGTTTCCCTTCTGATCTTGGCTATATTGTTTTGGTTTATACAAAAGCTTTTTAGTTTTATATAATCAAAATAATTTATTTTACCTTTTGTTATTTTCTCTAACTCTTGCTTGGTTTTAAAATCTTTTCTTTCCCAGAGATCTGACAAGTATACTATTCTGTGTTCACTTAACTTATTTATATTTTCCCTCTTTATATACAAGTCATTCACCCATTCTGAATTTATCTTAGTGTAAGGTGTGAGATGTTGCTCTAAACCAATCTCTCCCATATTGTTTTCCAAATTTCCCAACAGTTTTTGTCAAATAGTGGATTTTTGTCCCAAAAATTGGGCTCTTTGGGTTTATCATATACTGTCCTCCTGATGTCATTTACCCCAAGTCTTTTCCACTGATCCACCCATTTGTCTCTCAGCCAGTACCATACCGTTTTGATGACTACTGCTTTATAGTACAGTTTAATATCTGGCACTGCTAGGCCCCCTTCCTTCACATTTTTTTCATTATTTCCCTTGATATTCTTGATCTTTTGTTATTCGAAATGAAATTTGTTATAGTTTTTCCTAATTCAGTGAAAAAGTTTTTTTGGTAATTTGATAGGTATGGCACTAAATAGGTAAATTATTGGGTAGAATGGTCATTTTTATTATGTTAGCTCGTCCTACCCATGAGTAATCAATGTTTTTCCAATTGTTTAGATCTAGTTTTAATTGTTTGGAAAGTGTTTTGTAGTTGTTTTCGTATAATTCCTGTGTTTGTTTTGGTAGATAGATTCCTAAGTATTTTATGTTATCTAGGGTGATTTTAAATGGTGTTTCTCCTTCTACCTCTTGCTGCTGTGATGTGTTGGAAATATATAGAAATGCTGATGATTTATGTGCATTTATTTTGTATCCTGCAACCTTGCTAAAGTTGTTGATTATTTCTACAAGCTTCCTAGTTGATTCTCTAGGATTTTTTAAGTAGACCATCATATCATCTGCAAAGAGTGATAGCTTAGTCTCCTCATTGCCTATTTTAATACCCTCAATTTCTTTTTCTTCTCTAATTGCTACTGCTAGTGTTTCTAGTTCAGTGTTAAATAATAGAGGAGATAATGGGCATCCTTGTTGAACTCCTGATCTTATTGGAAAGGCTTCTAATTTATCCCCATTGCATATGATGCTTGTTGATGGTTTTAGGTATATATTATTTATTGTTTTTAGGAAAGGTCCTTCTATTCCTATACTTTCCAGTGTTTTCAATAGGAATGGGTGCTGTATTTTGTCAAAGGCTTTTTCAGCATCTATTGAGATAATCATGTGATTTTTGTTTGTTAGATTGTTGATATAGTCAATAATGTGGATGGTTTTCCTAATGTTGAACCATCCTTGCATTCCTGGTATAAATCCCACCTGGTCATGGTGGATGATCCTCTTGATCACTTGATGGAGTCTCTTTGCTAGTATTCTATTCAAGATTTTTGCATCTATGTTCATTAGGGAGATTGGTCTGTAGTTTTCTTTCTCTGTTTTTGATCTACCTGGCTTTGGAATCATATTTGTGTCATAAAAGGAATTTGGTAGAACTCCTTCTTTGCTTATGATATCAAATAATTTGTATAGTATTGGGCTTAGTTGCTCTTTGAATGTCTGATAGAATTCACTTGTGAATCTATCAGGCCCTGGCGATTTTTTCTTAGGGAGTTCTTTGATGGCTTGCTCAATTTCTTTTTCTGATATGGCATTATTTAGGTATTCTATTTCTTCTACTGTTAATCTAGGCAATTTATATTTCTGTAAATATTCATCCATATCTCTTAGATTGCTATATTTATTGCCATATAATTGGGTGAAATAGTTTTTAATGATTACCATAATTTCCCTTTCATTAGAGGTGAGGTCTCCCTTTTCATCTTTGATACTGTCAATTTGGTTTTCTTCTTTCCTTTTTTTTTATTAGATTGACCAGTACTTTGTCTATTTTATCTGTTTTTTCAAAATACCAGCTTCTAGTCTTATTTATTAATTCAATAGTTCTTTTACTTTCGATTTTATTAATTTCTCCCTTAATTTTTAGTATTTCTAATTTAGTTTTCATCTGGGGATTTTTAATATGCTCGCTTTCTAATTTTTTAAGTTGCATGCCCAATCTCTGCCCTCCCTAATTTGTTAATATATGCACTCAAGGATATAAATTTCCCCCTGAGTACTGCCTTGGCTGCATCCCACAGAGTTTGGTAGGATGTCTCATCATTGTCATTCTCTTCAATGAAATTGTTGATTGTTTCTATGATTTCTTCTTTGACTAGCTGGTTTTGGAGAATCATATTATTTAATTTCCAATTAGTTTTTGATTTGCCTGTCCAGGTGCCCTTACTAATTATTATTTTCATTGCATTATGATCTGAGAAAGTTACATTTATTATTTCTGCTCTTTTGCATTTATTTGCAATGTTTCTATGCCCTATTACATGGTCAATCTTTGTGAATGTACCATGTGCAGCTGAAAAGAAGGTGTATTCCTTTTGTCCCTATTTATTTTTCTCCACATATCTATTAAATCTAATTTTTCTAGGGCTTCATTCACCTCTCTTACCTCTTTCTTATTTATTTTTTGGTTTGATTTATCTAGATCTGAAAGAGGAATATTTAGATCTCCCACTAGTATGGTTTTACTATCTATTTCCTTCTTGAGCTCTACCAGTTTCTCCTTTACACATTTGGATGCTATGCCATTTGGTGCATACATATTGAGCAATGCTATTTCCTCATTGTCTATACTGCCTTTTATCAGGATGTAATTACCTTCCCTGTCTTTTTTAATCATATCTATTTTTACTTTGGCTTTATCAGAAATCATGATTGCCACTCCTGCCTTTTTTTCTCATTTGAAGCCCAAAAGATTTTGCTGAAGCCCTTTATTTTAAACTTGTGTATGTCCACCCACCTCATATGTGTTTCTTGTAGACAACATATGATAGGATTTTGGTTTCTAATCCACTCTGCTATTTGCTTTTGTTTAATGGGTGAGTTCTTCCCATTTACATTCAGAGTCATAATTATCAGTTGTGTATTCGCTGACATTTTTTTATCCTCCCCTAATTCTATCGCTTCTTCTTACACTATTTCCTTTTAAACCAGTGGTTTGCTTTAAGCAAGTAACCCTTGTCCCCTCCCTTGATTTACTTACCTTTTTACCCCCTCCCTTATTATTGCCCTCTTTTTATTTTTAAGGCCTGATGAATTCCCTCCCCCTTCTTCTCCCCTCCCTTTTTTGACCTCCCCACTCTCCTTCTCCCCTTGTTTTATCCCTTCTGACTTTCTCAGTAGGGTTAGATAGAGTTTTATATCCCAAAGGATATAGCTACTCTTCCCTCTCAGGGTTAATTACACTGAGAGTAAGGTTTAAATACTACCTCTTAATGCTCTCTTCCTCTCCTTCTTATATTAGTATTCATCCCTTCCCCTTCCCATGCCCTCTTTGTGTATAATAGAATATCCTATTTTTCTTATTCACTCAAGTTTCTCTTGGTGTCCCTACTATTCACCCCCCTCTTTCCACTACCCCCTGTCATCTTAGACCATTTAGTATTCCACTCTCTCCCTATGAATTATTCTTCTGATTACTATAGTAATGAATACTATAATAGTGAATAGAGTTCACTACAGAGAATTATACATAGCATTTCTCCACATAGGAATACAGATAATTAGATCTTACTGAGGCCCTTAAAAAGGCAAATTTAAAAAGTATGAGTTTTCTTTCTTTCCCCTCTGTTTCTTATTTATGTTTTCATGTTTCTCTTGATTTTTGTGGTTGGATATCAAACTTTCCATTTAGTCCTGGTCTTTTCTGTGCAAATGCTTGGAAATTTTCTATCTTGTTGAATGCCCAAACTTTTCCCTAGAAGAATATAATCAGTTTTGATGGGTACGTGATCCTTGGTTGTAAACCCAGTTCTCTTGCCTTTCTGAATATCATATTCCAAGCCTTGCGGTCTTTTAGTGTGGAGGCTGCCAGATCCTGTGTGATCCTGATTTGTGCTCCTTGATATCTGAATTGTCTCTTTCTGGCTTCTTGTAAAATTTTTTCTTTTACTTGGAATCTCTTGAATTTGGCTATTATATTCCTGGGGGTTGTCTTTTCGGGGTCTAGTGTATAGGGTGATCTATGGATCCTTTCAATGTCTATATTGCCCTCTTGTTGTAGAACTTCAGGGCAATTTTGCTGAATCATTTCTTTTAGTATGGAGTCCAAATTTTATTAATTTCTGCTTTTTCAGGAAGACCAAGGATTTTCAGATTGTCTCTTCTAGACCTGTTTTCTTGATCTGTCAGTTTCTCATTGAGATATTTCATGTTTCCTTCTATTTTATCAGTCTTTTGACTTTGTTTTATTTGCTCTTGCTGTCTTGATAGATCATTGGCTTCTACTTCCCCAATTCTTGTCTTTAGAGACTGGTTTTCTGCTATAAGCTTTTGATTTTCCTTTTCAGTTTAGTCTGACCTGTTTTCCAGCTGTTTGATTTTGGTCTCCAATTTGCTTATTAATTCTTTTGATTTGGGGGCTTCTTTTTCTAATTGCCCAATTCTAGCCTTTAGAGACTGGTTTTCCTTTTCAATCTGGTCATTTCTGGTCTTTGATTTACTTGCCTCACTTTCCAATTGTGAAATTCTGCCTTTTAAAATGTTATTTTCTTGCCAGATCTCTTCCATATTTCTCATGATCTCAGATCTGAACTCTTCAAGACCTTGTGACCCATTTTCATTGTTTTGGGAAGGTTTGGATTGTTTGTTCTTCCTCTACTGTTTCCTCTGTTGTCTGGATTTTTTCTGTGTAAAAGCTGTCAAGTTGTTAAAGGTTTTTTCTTCTTCATCTTTCTCTTCTGGTTTTCCTCATGATTCTGGCTTGCCATTGTAAGCTGAGTTCCCTCTCAGCTTTATGCTCGCGCCCAGGATCTGTCTGCACCCTTTAGACTCTTGAGATCTCAGGTCTAGTTGTTTTGAGACAAGCTTCCTGGTGGTCTCCTTGCTTGTTCTTCTGCCTGAAGCTCCTTTAACAGTCTCAGGGAGCTGCTTCCACAGTCAAGCACCACTCTGCACTGGGTCCCCACTCAAGGTCCGCTCCTGTACTCAGAATCAGCCCCTTTGTCCGAGCCTTAGTCTGCGCCTTAGCCCGCACCTGTGTCAGCCCCTTCGCTTGAGCCTGGGCTCAGGGTCTGTGTTCAGAGTCCGTGAGTTCTTTAGCCTCTTGGGGGGGGGGTCTTAAGTCTTGCTGCTCTTAGGAACAAGCCCTGATGAGCTGCCAATTACTTAATGGGTGCCCCAAACTTGTTCTGACTCGTGCACTGGCTTTGGAGGTGTAGGTGGTATGGGGTTGGGGGGAGGGGGTTGCTCTGCTTGTGTTTTCGTGAGAGCTGTTTCACCCCTTTATAGCATGGAAATGCCCCGATCCCACGTATCTTTGATGCTGCGCCCTGTTGTGGGGTCCCTTCTTTCCTCTGGATTTGTTTTTATGTTCCCTTGAGGAGTTCTATATGCGTGGGTTAGGAGAGATCCAGCAGTTACTTTTTACTCTGCCACCATCTTAACCCCGCCTCCTCATTATCAACCTAGCAGCTACTTTTTAAGGAGCAAAGGGCTCAAGAAGGTAAATGAGCTGACTAGAACCAAGAATAATCTAATCTACCCAGCAAAACTGATAATCATTCAAGAGGAAAAATGGTTATTTAATGAAATAGAGAACTTTCAAGCATTCTTTATGAAAAGATTAGAGCTGAATAAAAATATGACTTTCCAATACAAGACTTTAGAGAAGCATAAAAGGGTAAACATGAAAAAGAAATAAAAAGAGACTCAATAAGGTTACAGTTTTTCTTTCTATATGGAAAAATGATATCCGTATCCTCTAAGAACTAGAGCTGTCAGTATTAGGACAATTAGAAGGATTCTATCTACTTAGAGAGTGCAGGAGTGAGTCAATTATATTGGAATGATGTATAAAAAAAGATGGACAGGAGAAAAGAGGGAAGAGAGAGGAAGAATGGAGAAAATTCTCTCACATAAAAGAGGGATTCAAGAAAAAGCTTTTATGGTGGAGGGGAAATAGGAGGGGTAAGTAGTGTGCAAACCTTGCAACTAAATTGGTTCAAAGAGGAGACAATATGTATGTTTATGAGGTGTATATGTTTGTGAATAATCACACATACACAATTGGTAATAGAAACCTATTTTACCAAACAGGGAAGTAGGAGGTAAAAGGACTAAGAAAAATCATCTCAAAGCTACTGCTCCATCCTCAAGTCCTACCACTGATGTTTCATCCATATGGGCTCATGATCTCAGACAAAGCAAAAGCAGATTATTAATTAATTAGTAATTAAGAGATATGCAGGGAAACTGCATTTTGCTGAAAGGTACCACAAGAAAATGAAATAATATCAGTACTTAATATATATGTACAAAAAGGCATCACATTCAAATTCTTGAAGGAAAAGTTAAATAAGGAATAAGAAAAATTAGATAGTAAAACCATACTAGTAGGGGACCTCAACTTTGCCTTCTCAGAGACACATAAACCTCACCATAAAAATATTAAATAATTCAAGGAGATGAACAGAATCTTAGAAAACTTAGATATGATAGACCTTGGGGGGAAACTATATTGGAATAGAAAGGAGTGTTCTTTTTTCTCAGGTGTACAAGATACCTTCATAAAAATTGACCATGTTAGGATGTAAAAACCTCAAAAAAAACCACCAAAAAGCAGAAATATTAAATACACATTTTCCAACCGTAACACAGTAAAAATTAATACAGTTATGGAAGCATCTCATAGAATTGCTACCTGGAGATGGGAGAGGGGCAGGGTTCCAATTCCATTAAGTCAGCAGAGCACACATGAGTTATATTGGGGAAAGGGATAACAAGAATTCATATTTATAGGGTATTTTAAGGTTTGGAGAGCACTCTCTTTACAACAAACTTTTGAGGCTGGTTCTATAAATATTATTATCCCAATGTGACAGATGAGGAAATAGCCTTAGAGGAGTAAAGTCTTTTTGCTCAAGAATATACAGCTTGTCAGAACTGAGATTTTAACCCAGCTCTTTCCAACTTCTAGTATATGACTCCTTCTGGGGCAGGATGGGTACCAGCAGATTGCAGTGACCTCAAAGGGATCTTCTAGATTTCTCTCGGACCTTTTGGAACTAAATATCTAGTATACAGCTATTCTTATTCTAACTCTATTGCACACTATTCTTAACTATTGGTCAAGAGAGGAAAATAAGCCAGCAGCCAGAGTGGCCAGAGCAGAAATGAACAGACCTGTGGTAAAACCTAAATCCTTCATCAAACATTGCACCTTCACAAATCAAGTCTCTGTTCCCCAAAGCAGAAGGCTTTAGAATTGAAAAGCCAAGATCAAGATCCATGAAAGGTCATTAAATCTTCATCAATCTATATGATTGTCCAGATATTGAGAACTTTTCCCTTTTTTGTTTCTCTGCAACAGGTCTTTTCCTAGCAACTACTGGGACAAGTTTGTAAAGAGAAAGGTATGTTCTATTACTAGGGATGGATTCTATTGCTACAATGGGGAGCTAAGACTATTTTTTTTAACCCAGAAGAATTTGATATGACTTCATTGCATGTTACCTCCTGACAAGAGTTATCCATGGAGGCAGCACAGTCCATGTGTCTGCATGTACAAAATGATGGCTTTATTCTGCAGTCTCAAGAGCTTTGTGCCTACATTTGGTTGCGAGATTCTTAGTCATTGTCATCTTTTACAAAGAAACCTCTTGCCGCTTCCCACCACCACCACCCCCCCCCACCAAAAAAAAAAAAGGGAAAATACCAACTTGAATGTATATAGCTATTTTTAATCTAGTGTTGTGGAAGCTTGATTTTCTGCCATGTTTCTTTTCCTCTTCATTTCATTTCAACTCTATGGAAAATCCATCCATGCTTTATAAAATCCCAAAAGATATTGGAACACAATTATCTATTCCTCTTGCCTCATTTTAAAGCAAAAAGTGAGTGGTAAGGTGTATGACTGTTGAGCTTATTTTATCCTCCTTTCTTTTTCAGGTGATCAACAAGTATGGTGACCTTTATGGAGCAGAGCGTATTGCTGAACTTCTGGGTTTGGATAAAAATGCCCTTGACTTTAGCCCAGTTGAACAGACAGAACCAGAGGAGGCTTCCCTTGTGTCATGGTACTTAGATGACCATCTGTAACTAAAGGAGTTTGGTTAAAGCTGAACCATTTTTCTCCCAATCCAAACAAAGTTGAGTGGTGTTTTCTTTAATGCGTGGCCATTAATTATTTTCACTGAAAGGATAGCCAAAGGAAAAATGGTTAACAAGTAATTTAATACCCATCTGTTTCATTCGCCATTTCACTACTCTCCCTGATTTGAGGTGTTTTGGTTAATTCTATGTGTAATGAAAAACTGAGGTATAAAGGTAGAGAGAGGAGGAACCTCTTTAAAAATGATCTTAGGTTTTTTGTGTTTAGGAATTTCAGTTTTAAAAAGTCCAATTCAAAGTACATCTCCAGAGGAAAAGCTACAACTTGATAAAGCTCTGGGCTGTATTTCAGTTATTAAACATGGGAGAAAGAGGTTAATTTCCTCCTTATTAAACACTTACCTAAATCTTGACATTTATGATTTTGAAATTATTTGATCCTCTTTAGGCTGAGCTCTATCGATATGAAGTACCATATCTGGAAGCTGGGAGTTGTTTTTACCGACAATGTAAGTTGTAATTGTTTAAAGAAAAAAAAGATCTTTACTGCAATGCTCTTTACTGCAAAGGGCACATATATATATAGGAATCATCCTTTTAAAAAGCCTGAGTCAGAAGCTCAAGGAGGCCTTTGGGTGATAGACATCCAAACAGTGGAATAAAGGATGCCCAGAAAGATTAGATGAATTTCATTATCAGAGGATATGGACCCAAACCCCACTCAACAATGCTCCCTCCTCCATTGATAGAACAGGACAATGCAGAGTAATCCCTCAAACTTTGCCTTACTTAGCCTTCATTATAGTAGTTCATACATAGAACCGCCAGATCTAATGATACAACCTCAACATTCGTGCCCATGCAGTTCTTTAGCTTAATGATCAGACAGTTGCCATCACCTTTCCAAAGTAAAGATGTGACAATACTCAAATATCTTTGTCCAGTAGATTATCACAGGATATGGAAAAATTATTAGAAGATTTGAAGTACTGCTTAACTTTCTCCTATTGAACACTGTTCACAGTCCTTCTTATACCTGGCTTGGTATACAACCATGTCTATCCTTGGTCACTACAACAACTTCTTCTTTGCTGCCCACTTACTGGACATTGCAATGGGTTTCAAGACACTGAGGACAATTTTATCTTCTGTAACTCACAATGGCAAACAGGTAAGAGCTACTATGAAATGAGGCTTATAATGATATGGAATAGAAATAAAAGTGAAAGACTTGAGGGTAGGGAAGGGTAGGGTGCAAAGAGAGGGAGATGATACCTGAAAAAGAGAGGAACAGATGAGGGAATAACAGAGTAAGCAATCTGACAAAATAGTTGTATCAATCTTAATTATACAGGTATCCCTTCCACGTCACATGAGGTTAGGAGGTGGTGCCCCTCAAACCAGAAAATCCGGTAAATTTTTTGGCCCTATTTTCATAGCAGAGAAGTCTGAATTTTTCTTTTTTCTTTCATTGGATGTTTATAGTATCTTATTGTAAAATTTTGGCTAAGTATTTGATCAAAGGTTATTTTAAACATTTCTGAGTTTCTGAATTTTATCTGTGTCATTTGCTGGCCTTTCACATGTTATATATAGCTTCCATAAAACTTCCCCCAAATTACCATTTAATTTCTTCTATAACATGTCAAAACCATAACAGGGAAAATTGCAATGTGAAAGGGATACCTGTATTTATTATTATCCCCATTTTATAAAATAAGAAACTGAGGCAGAGGTTAAGCAACTTGCCTAGGTTCACAAAGCTATAAAGTATCTGAAGAGGGATCCTTATTCAGTGTTCTATTTACTATATCATCTAGTTGCCTCTAAGATTCAGAGAATGGTTCAATTCTCAGCTTCCTCATTATCTGCCTCTGTGACACAGAGCAATTTATATCATCTTTATAGTCCTAAGTTCATCTGTAAATGTGAATGGTAAACTTGATCATCTTTACAGTTCCTTTAAGTCTAAATCTATAAAATTCTAAATCTATAAAATTCTCTCATTCTTCACAGAATGGAAGTGCAATGCTGACTCAAAGAACTTTGAATATTCAATGAAAAGTCCTAAGTTTTGCAGAAATTTTTTTCAATTTCTTTCATTCAATTCAGTAAACACTAAGTATCTACTATTTGCCTTCATACTGATTCTCTTTTTCCTCCTTTGCCTCTCTACTTGATTCACCTGTTTTTTGTGTCTTCTTTTTCCTGCCCCACAAATTCTCTGATCTTTTTAGAACCAAGCACCCAAATCATTACTATATTTAACTTGCTTTTCCCTTTCGAGGTCAGAAGCAGTTGTTTGTCTAAATACTGTCTACGTAAGTAAATAAGAAAAACCTGCAGAACAGACAAAATTTGAGTCCTTTTCCCTCTTTCTCCTCCCATGCCCAGCTGGTACTAACTGTGGGACTCCTGGCTGTAGTTGTTTATCTCTACACCGTGGTGGCTTTCAACTTCTTTCGAAAGTTCTACAACAAGAGTGAAGATGAAGATGAACCAGATATGAAATGTGATGACATGATGACGGTAACAAAATTGTCTTAGACTCTGTCTTGTTAACTCTCTCCTTGGGAGACGAGGGTCTGTGAGTGAATGCCTTGGAGAAGTCAACTGGGGGGGTAGAAATTTCATGGTTTAAGTTTCAAGAAATTTTGGTTACACATTTTATTGGTAACTTTCTTTGACAACTAGTCAAATTCTTACTGAGATTTGAGCAACCCATCACAGATTGATGAGTTGATCCTGCAAAAATAATGTAACTTTGCAAATGGAAGAAACAAACTTTATTCTACATAAGGGTCCACAGGCTTCATGAGGGCAAATGACAACACAAGAAAGGTTAAGTACCTTTGGTCCCAGTGGAACAGCAATCAGGATTCCTTGATTTTGGCTTTATGTTCACTGCTATAGTATTCTTAGACAAATCACTTGACCTTTCTGGGCCTCAGGTTTTCTCATCTGTCAAATGATGCTGTGGACCAAATGAAAGGTCCTTTTTATAGTACCTAGCATTCTAGGTTCTAATTCCTATAATGCAAGCTGCTTGTTAAAAAGTTAGTATCGGGCCACAGACCAGTCTTAATTTTAAGAGCTTCACTGTCATCTCTCAAGCCATGGCTACTTTTTAAGCAGAGGGAGTTTTCTCCAGGAAAAAAAATGTGCACCCCTCTTGCTGACAAAGTAGAAATATTAGTCAGCTAGATGATTTGCTTTTAAAAGGCTCAATTTAAACTCAATGAGATTCTTACACCTTAATATTTTTTTTATGATTCCCTGAGATGTCAAAAATCAAACATGGGCATATTGTGCACTCCTGCATGGATAAGTCAATTAATAAAAATCTTTTGAGACAATATCCATTTTGGGAACTTAAAAAAAACTCTGAATATATTGTACAAGCCAGAGTGACCAGAGTAGCTTAGATGGCAGCTGGTAAAATAAAATTGTTTTGCCACTGAAAATGACATTTAATCTGCTTCTGAAAGAATATTAAAATCCCTGACTAACCTTCATCACTATGTAGACAACCAATAGCAGTGAATCAAGTTATATTGGCAAGAATATTAAAGAATATATTCTAGAGCATTCACCCCATGAAAACTTGTGGGGGTCTCAAAGCATCCACTGACTTTTGGCCTGGAACTTACCTGTAAAAGGCATCCTGAATACTTCATTTTTACTTTTTTTTTTTAATTGAACTTTGAAAAAGATGGCAATCCCAGTCTAAGACTATAGACACTGAGACAGAATTAATAATTTTTAAAGCTTAATTAATTTTTTTCAGCATGAATATGACAGTCATGCTTTAGAAACTTAAAGCCTAGTTCCACTGGATATTTCCTCTTAAGGAAAGCCATCTACTTTATTGTAGAAAAAGTTTTAATCAGAATGACTTTTCTGCTTGCTTCAGCAGCACATATACTAAACAATTTGGCGAGACAGTAATCAACACCATCAAATGTAGATGCTAACTTCAATAGTACTAAGGGGATTTTGACTACACACACACACACACACACACACACACACACACAATTGCCCCTGGATATCGGTTGGGTTATACATATATCAGGTTATTACAAACTCAGTGTATGGCAGGGATTGGCGAAACTTGAAAAGTGGAGAGTGTGCCAAGATGTGATTGCTTTGGAGGAGGGGGAGGGAATTTCCAAGCTATGGCAAGCCGGCTCTTGTGCATAGCTGGAAGCAAGTTCTGATGAGTAGCAGCTGGAAAGGGGAAATAGCAGTGACCAGCCCTTATACCAATAAATATCCTCATCTGCACACAACTTCAGTTATTCATTCCTTAATTAAGCCACATAAAACTCAATTCATTGACTATCTTCACTTAAATCTCAAAAAATGAATTTTATCTGAAAACTTTTATCCTTAGTGTTTGCCATCTTCTAATCATGTAGATTACCTCCTAATCATATAAATCACAATTTGATTTTTAAAAATCCTTTTCAACTTCTAGTGTTATCTGTTCCACATGTACGTGGGCGTAAGAGCTGGAGGTGGTATTGGAGACGAAATCGAAGACCCTGCCGGGGACCCCTATGAAATGTACCGGATCGTCTTTGACATCACATTCTTCTTCTTTGTCATTGTCATCCTACTGGCCATCATTCAAGGTACCAATGCCAGGGGCTTTGAACACGGAAAGGGCTCAGCAAAACTAGTTCTTTAAAATACATCCGAAGATATAATCTCCATTGTGAGAGCTTAGAAAGTGAATGTTGCAATTTGGTGCTAAATTACTGAAGGCTTCTTCACAGACCCTTTCCTTGGTCCATGTGTCCCTTATAAACAGCACAACTACAGCCTCCAATGCTGGTAGCTACTGATTATTCCAGTTTAACCAAAGAGATAACTGAGACCAAGAAAAAAGGCAAGTTTATTGTCAAGACATTAATAGTAATGAATTCAGGCCTCACAACCTCCTTTTGTGCTCTAGTATTCTATCTCCTGTCCATCCCTTGCCTCTGACCTGATCTGTATGCCAATATTTCCAAACAATTGCTGAATAGGATAGTTTTCTAAATACAAATTAATATTTCAAGATAAATATAAGCGAATGAGAATAATATCCAATATTCATCTATAAGAAAGCAAGGTTTTTATGGGGAAAAACATGGATAATTTTCTTGAAAACCTTATGTTTATCCATTTATAGTAGTAATCCCTAAATCTTAGATGAAAAGGGAATAGTTTTGCTGTTTCCCCAGCTCCAGTATGACTTTATTATATGTGCATCATTTGGGGAACTTTAATTTTCTTTCTATTTAAAAATCACAGGTCTGATCATTGATGCCTTTGGAGAACTGAGAGACCAGCAAGAACAAGTGAGAGAAGACATGGAGGTATGATTTATATACACCATCTTCTCCATTAAAAAATAGAACCTTAGAAGTGAAAAGGATCACAAAAATTAGCTAATCATAAGAGGGCTGAAATGACCAGCCCAAAGTCGCACAGATAAGCTAGGAGCAAAAAAGACTAGGAGGCTAGGCTCTGACTTCAAGGCTCAATGAATTTCCCATTTGATTATGCTATCTCCCTCACATCCAACTGTGCCTTTTGTCTATCCAGAGCCAAACCTGGGCAAAATTATGAACTAGATAAAAATTATTTTAGTGTCCTTTTAAGTGGCCCTCACCTGTTATGTCCCAGTGCCCTCATCTTTTAGAGCAGACAGGCACCTTTTGAAGCCCTGTCATTATACAGATGAGGAAACAAGCCCAACATCCTACAAGAATAAAGTGATGAAGATCTGAACCGAAGTATCCTGGACTCTTAAGTCCTCATTTTACTCTCTGGATGCCTGTGGTACCCTACCCAGGCCTGCCTCCCCAAATAGCTTCCTGGTAGTCCAAAGCACCTTTTCCTTCAATGAAGTTAAAAATTTTCCAGGAAGTATTTATATTTAAGAGCAGCTTATTAAACCTAATGTAATAAACTTCTACTGGTGAAAATTTGTAAGGGATGTTTTAGGGACTCCTTAAAATTGTATGTGTGGTAACCACTTATCAGTAGAAACAACATCTCTAATATTTTTATATCTTCTACTGTTTTCTTAGACTAAATGTTTCATCTGTGGAATTGGCAATGACTACTTTGATACAACACCCCATGGTTTTGAAACACATACATTACAAGAGCACAATCTAGCCAACTACTTGTGAGTACTCTTAATGAATAGATATGGCATTTTGTAGAATGGAACTTGGACAAGAAGAGTAGTAATTATTCAGTATTTATTAAGCATCTATGTATTAGGTTCTAGGCACACAAGTATAAAGAATAAAATAAATGGCTTACCTTTTAATAGGGCATTCTGGTACCTCAATTATCATGACAAAGAGCTTAGTATAGAATTAAAAATTTTTTGAACCAGTAAGTCAAGGAAGGAACCTAAAAATCCTGTTTCTCTCATCATTTCTGATGAAAAGAGTAGCTATCTTATAACCTGCCACAGACAAACTAACCTTTTTTTTTCCATAAAGGCAAGGTATTATATGGGATTCATTTCTTCATACTGGGTACCTTTACCATCCAGGATTCTCACACAGAGATGGAGATAGATAAATACTTGAACTAAGAAAAATATGATACTAATGAGAGAGAAGAGTGAAAAAGATCTATGCCACAATTCTCTGGACCAGAGGTTCTTAATTTTTTGTAACATGTACCATGTTGAAGTCTGTTGAAGCCTCTGGACTCCTTTTTATAATAATGTTTTTAAAAGCATAAAATAAAATGCATAGGATTAAAAAGAAAATCAATTATATCAAAATACAAATGATCAATTTAAAAAAACCCAATAAAATCCAACAGTAAGAGATAAATTCCATTTAAAATAACTGTAAACAGCATCAAATAATACTTGGGATTATACCTGCCAACACACACAAAGGAATTGTATTGACAAAATTATAAAATGCTCTTCACATAAATATTAATTACTCATGGGTAGGACAAATCAATATAATAAAAATGACAATACTACCTAAATTAATTTGTTTATCCTGTGCCATTCCAATCAGACTACCATAGAACTACTTTATAGAGATAGAAAAAATAATAAAATTCATCTGAAGAAACAAAAGTTGGATTCAATTCAAACAAATCAAGGGCATCAATGAAAAAAATTATGAAGGCAGACAGTCTAACAGTGTCAGATTTCAAACTACACTACAAAGTGGTAATGATTTTATTTATTGGTCCTAGGTAAGAAATTGAGCAATCACTGGAACAGACTAAATACACAATTTATAAAAGCAAATGAACATAGTAACCTAGTGTTTGATAAACCCAAAGATCTCAGTTATTGAGTCAAGAATTCACTATTTGGCAAAAACTGCTAGGAAAACTGGGAAGTAGTCTGACAAAAACTGGGAATAGACCAACATCTTATACCAAATACCAAAATAAGCCCAAAATGGATATTTAAATTATAAGATATAGGGTGTTATCATCAGAAAATTAGGAGAGCACAAAAAATACCAGTTATGGATATAGATTTTGGTTTATGACCAAATAAGACATAGAGGAATGCAAGAGGTAAAATGGGAAATTTTGATTACATAAAATTCAAAAAAAATTGCATAAAATTAATGCATCCAGGAAGCTGTGAAAAAAATTTACACCAACTTTCTCTGATAAAGATCTCATTTAATATGTTTACATTTGTACATACGTGTGTGTGTGTGTGTGTGTGTGTGTGTATGGAACTGAGCCAAATTTATAAAAATAAAACTGTTCCCAATTGATAAATGCTTTCAGGATATGAAAAGGCAATTTTCAGAAATAATCAAAGATATCAAAAGTTATATGAAAATGCTCTAGATCAGTTATGGGCAAACTTTTTAAAGAGAAAGCCAAAGGAAAGGAAATGCTCATCTGTCCATGTGTTTCTAAGGCAGCTCTTTGAAGTTTCATTGTATTGTATCCTACTCATTGTATTCATCAGATCCTAGGAATAATGTCGTGGCTGGATAGAACATTTCAGGGGTCCTCATCTGGCCCATGGACCGTAGTTTGCCCATTACTGCTCTAGATCACTAATAATTAGAGAAATAAAAATCAAACAACTCTGAGGTACCTCACCTATCAATTGGCTAAGATTAATGGAAAAGGAAAATGACAAATGCTGGAGGGGATGAACTAGCCCAACCCTTCTGGAGAACAATTTGAACTATACCCAAAGGGCTATAAAACTGTGTATCCCCTTTTTGAACCAGCAATACTGCTAGTAAGTCAATACCCCAAAGAGATAAAAGCAAAAGACACGGATATCTAAAAATATAGAAAGCATCTCTTTTTAGTGACAAAAAATGAGAAACAAAGAATACTCACCAATTGTGGAATAATTGAACAACTGGGATTGTGATATATGATTGTAATATAATAGTATTTTGCTGTAAGAAATGATGAAGGGGATAATTTCACCAAAACCTGGGGAAAATTATATGACCTGATGAAAAGTTAAGTGAGAAGAATCAGAACAATTAACACGGTAATAACGATATAGTAAAAATAATCAAGTAAAAAAAAAAAAAAGATTTAGCCATTCTGATCAATACAATGATCCTTGACAGTTCCAAAGGACTCAATGAAAAATGCTATACCCTCACAGAGAAAGCAGGTGAACTCTTGTGTACAGATTGAAGCACATTTTTTTCCTCCTTTTTTCCCCCACAAAGCTAATGGGGAAATGTTTTTCATAATATCACATGTATAACTATTATTTGGAGGGTTTTTTGTCTTCTCATTTGGGGTTAGGGGGTAGAACTTGAAATTGAAAACAGAAAGAAAAAGAATTCACAGGTCCCAGTTAAGAACAGCTCTAGAATATGATCTCCAGGGCAGCTTAATTCAACAAACATATTTCTTAAGCTGCTCTTATGTGAAAGGAAACATATACTAGGTGCTAGGGGATAGAAAGGCAAAAATGGAAATGGATTTCCAAAAGAATCTTGAGAGCAAGACTAAACTTAAGTGGTTTTTTTTTGTTTTCTTTTTTTTATTTAGAATATTTTTCCATGGTAACATGATTCATGATGCCCCCACCCCCATCCCCTTCCCTCCCCTCTCCTAGAACTGACAAGCAGTTCCACTGGGTTGTACATGTATCATTGTTCAAAACCTATTTCCATGTTATTCATATTTGTAGTAGAGTGATCTTTTAACATCAAAGCCCTAATCATATCCCCATCAAACCACATGATCGATCATATGTTTTTCTTCTGTGTTTTTCTGCTCCCACAGTTCTTTCTCTGGATGTGGATAGCATTCTTTTTCATAAGTCCCTCAGAAAGTCCTGGATCATTGGCATTGCTGCTAGTAGAAAATTCCATTACATTCATTGTACCACAGTATATCAGTCTCTCTGTACAATGTTCTCCTGGTTCTGCTCCTTTCACTCTGCATCAGTTCCTGGAGGTCTTTCCAGTTCACATGGAATTCCTCCAGTTCATTATTCCTTTGAGCACAATAATATTCCATCAGCAACAGATACCACAATTTGTTCAGTCATTCTCCAACTGATGGATACCCCCTCATTTTCCAATTTTTTGCCACCACAAAAAGTGTGGCTATGAATATTTTTGTACAAGTCTTTTTCTTTATTATCTCTTTGGGGTACAAACCCAGCAGTGGTATGGCTGGATCAAAGGGTAGGCATTCTTTTAAAGCCCTTTGGGCATAGTTCCAAATTGCCATCCAGAATGGTTGGACCAATTTACAACTCTATCAGCAGTGCATTAGTATCTCAATTTTGCCACATCTCCTCCAACATTTATCACTCTCCTTTGTTGCCATATTGGCCAGTCTGCTAGGTGTAAGGTGGAACCTCAGAAACTTATACTGTTTTAACTGTAGCTGCATCCCAGGATGTAGGGGAATAAGGCACATTATGACAATATCCTATATATGGATTAAGACCCTTCTGGTCTTTGGTACTGTCCGACCTGAAATTTCAGGATGACCCAATCCCCCTTTTAATAAGGTGTTAAATAAATTATTATATACAGATGTATAATGTCCTGATGGTTTAGCTAATATGGTCATGAGGCATCTCCTTCTCTAACTTATCCTGAGCTTCCATCTCTTATTTCACTTATTGTCTCTAACATTTGAGAAAATAGAAAGCAATTTTCCTTAAGAGAAAATTGAATACTTGATTTTAAGATTTTATATTTTTATTTGAAAATAAATTTTTAGTCTTTAAACCTTGAGGCCTCTATCTCTTCATTACCCTAGTTGTGAAAGAGATGGAGAGAAGGTAAAAAAGACTGGGTTGATACTGAAACACACACACTGCTGACACCTCTCTCTCTTAATGTTTCAAGCTAACTCATTTCTTAACAATATCAATTTTTACTGACATTTATTTCCTGTTTCTCTTGTCCTTATTTCAGGTTCTTTCTGATGTATCTGATTAATAAAGATGAAACAGAACACACAGGTCAGGTGAGAAAAATTATGTTTTTAATATCAATCACAGTCTGCTTGAGCTAATAAAAGTATGTGAGTGTACACACACACACACACACACACACACACACACCCCTTCCCTGGGAATGTCCAAATCCCTGAAAGCCCAAATGAAGATTGGTCATTCATCTTCTCATTAAGTTCCTCTTTCAAATCATAAACTCTTTTTGAATATGTATCTCTGCTGATTTTCATGTTTAAGTCACTATATTTGGGTGGGTCTGTAAAACTCAAAATAAGAAGTGGCATTCATATTTAATTTCCCAATCTCCACTATCCTAGTTACTTATCCTGCCCCCATGCTTTCTTTTAGCAAGGAATATAAGATTCATTTCAGTATTCATTAGCTACTTCGGCTCCCTCCATGCTTTAGCCTTATGGAGCAGTGGTAGAGCTTACAGATGGGTCCAAGAGAGGAAAACTCGGAGTTGGGGGGAAGGAAACAATCAGGAAGTGAATTACATAAAAAAGAACCATAGCAAACTGTATGAGAGATAGGACAAGAGAGACTTAAGTATTGAATAAATAAGAAAATGTAAGTGATATGCTTTCGCATGCAAAAAAGAATGAATACAGTACCACTGAGGAGCTTAAATCCTAATGGGGAGAAAATCTGGAACAATTTATAAAGTAGCAGTTAATAATGTAAGGATAATTAACTTCTAAAGATTTGCAACTGATCACAAACAATGAACCACCACAATTCCAAAGGGCTTACGATGAATCATATTATATCCACTTCCAGGTAAAGAACTAATACAGTGATGGGCAAACTACAGCCAGGGGGCCAGATGTGACCCCCTGAAATGTTCTATCCAGCCATGCGACATTATTCCCAATCTGACGAATACAATGAGTAGGACACAATACAATGAAACTTCGAAAGAGTTGCCTTAGAAACAGACCGACAGATGAGCATTTCCTTTCCTTTGGCCCCCTCTTTAAAAAGTCTGCCCATCACTGAACTAATAGAATCATAATTTTTTTCTTTTTCTTTGGCTATGTGCCTAACATGAAATTTCGTTTTGTATGACTATATGTATTTGTAATGGGTTTTGTTTTTCTTCACTTCTCAATGTATGGGAAAGGGAATGGGACAGAATTTGTAAAGACATTAAAAATTTGGAGGGATGGTAGAGAAGGCAGACATTCATTTGATCTCTACCAAATTCCCTCCCAAAAAACATAACACCTCAGAACAAATTCTGGAGCTGTATAACCCTCAAAAAGATATGATGAAGTAAATTTTTAGCCCAAAACAACTTAGATGGCCAGCACCAGGGATCTTGTGCACCAAGGCAGGGCCAATCAGGGTAACAGGCCTTGGGCCCAGCTGAAATAGCAGCAAAAGCTCCCAGAACTCTCAGCCACAAATGGTAATGGGGGTTGGACAACAGCTAAGAGGAAGATTATAGGGTCCTCTGCTGGCTCTGGGTGTAAGACTTTTGTCACACTGCCCATATGCAAAACCAGGTCACAGTCCAGGGGCTCAATCTCAG
This sequence comes from Gracilinanus agilis, assembly GCF_016433145.1. NCBI lineage: Eukaryota > Metazoa > Chordata > Mammalia > Didelphimorphia > Didelphidae > Gracilinanus > Gracilinanus agilis. The sequence continues at coordinate 538,715,840 of NC_058131.1, forward strand.
GTTCAATCAGAGCATTAGCAGATACTAGCAATTGTGGCCACAGGGGATCAGGGAACCCTAGTCACAGTTTCAAAGAGGAAAGAGTGCTTGAGGATTACTTACAGACCAGAGCACAAGCTGGAAGAGCATTAAAAGAACTGAAAACAGCCTCCCAGAAATAGTTTATATACACAAAAACTTGTAGCTTGTAATAGTTCTGCCTCCACCATAATTATAGAGCTGAACTTTGACAGTTTAATTAGAAGAAAAGAAAAAAAGCTAGAAAATGATCAAACAATTAAAAGAAAACATATAAAGTTATTTTGGTGACAGGGAAGACCAATACACAAACTCAGAAGACAACATTAATTAACACTACTGCATCCAAAGCCACTGAGAAAATATAGATTGCTTTCAAACCAGCAGAATTAATGGAAGAGCTCAAAAGAATTTTAAAAATCAAATGAGTGGCAGAAGAAAAATTGGGAAAAATAAGGAGAGTGGTACAGGAAAATAATGAAAAAAGAGTCAACACCTTGGCAAAGGTGGCTCAAAAAAATACTGAAGAAATAAATAATACCTTCAAAAACCAGAATAGGCCAATTTGTGAAAAGGCACAAAAACCCAATAAAGCGAAGAATTTCTTAAAAAGCAGAATTGGCCAAATGGAAAAAGATATACAAAAAAATGCACTGATGAAAAGAACCTCTTGAAAAAACTGGCTATATGGAAAAAGAGATACAAAAATTCATTGAAGAAGAGAACTCTTTACAAAGTAGAATTGGCCAAATGGAAAAGGAGCTACAAAAGTTTACTAAAGAAAGTAATTCTTTACATATTAGAATTGGGCAAGGGGAATCTAATGACACCATGAGAAATCAAGAAACTATTGAGTCAAAAGAATTTTAAAAAGAGAAGAAAATGTGTAATATTTAATGGGGAAAAACAACTGTCCTGGAAAATAAATCCAGGAGAGATAACTTAAGAATTATTGGCCTACCTGAAAGCCATGATCAAAAAAAGAGCTTAGACATTATCTTTCAAAAAACTGTCAAGGAAAACGGCCATGATATTCTAGAATCAGAGGGCAAAATAGAAATTGAAAGAATTCACCAATCACCTCCAGAAAGGGACCCCCCCAAAATGATGATATCCAGGAATAGTATAGCCAAATTCCAGAACTCTTAGGTCAAGGAGCAAATATTGCAAGTAGCCAAAAAATAAACAATTCATATATCATGGAGCCACTGTCAGGATACAAGAAGGAGCTAGGACTTCAAGGAAGAATTAATTACTCAGAAAAATTGTGCATAATCCTTAAGGGGGAAAAGTGGGTATTTCAATTGAATAGAGGACTTTCAGACATGCCTGATGAAAAGACAAGAGCTGAATGGAAAACTTGATTCTCAAATATAAGACTCAAGAAAAGCCTAAAAAGGTAAACAGGGAAAAGAAATCAAAAGAGATTCAATGAGGTTAAGCTGTGAACATCCCTATATGGGGAAATGATTCTTGTAATGCCTATGAATTTTATCATTATATTGGGGCAGTTAGAAGGAATATATACAAAAGATGGAGGGCAAGGGTATTAGTTGAATATGATGGGAAGATATAAAAAGAACAAAATTATGGCAGGGGAAAGAAGAATGCACTGGGAGAAGGGAAGGGGAAAATAAAATGGGGAAAATTATTGCACATAAAAGAAGCATGAAGAAGTTTTTTACATTGGAAGGAATGATGAGGGAAATGAGGAAAAGAGTCTGTGAACTTTACTCTTATCAGAATTGGCTCAATGAGGGAAGAACATACACAATCAATTGGAATAAGAGAAGGGAAGTGGGGTTGATAGAAAAGAGGGCAAATTGGGGAAGGTGGTGGTCAGAAACTAAATAGGGTAAATAAGATGGAGAGTAATACACAGTAATCATAATGGTGCAAAAAATTTTTAAAGACACCTCTAATAGAGGCTTCATTTCTGAAATACATGTAGAAATTAGTTGAATATTTAAAAAACAATTCATCCCAAATTGATAAATGGCCAAAGAATATGGATAGGCAGTTCTCAAAGTAATTAAAACTCTATAGTCATGCAAAAAAATTGCTCTAAATCACTATTAATTGGAGAAATGCATATTAAAACAATTTCCCACATCTTATCAGATTATTGTGACAGAAAAAGAAAATTACAAAACTTGAAGGGGATACAGGAAATCTGGGACACAAATGTATTGTTGGCGGACTTGTGAACTTATGAAATCATTCAGGAGAGCAATTTGGACCTGGGCCCAAAGAGTTATAAAAGAGTACATACTCTTTGACCTAGCAGTACTATTACTAGGTTTGTATCCCAAAGAGAGAAAAAAATGGGGGAGGGACCCATATGCACAAAAATATTTGGAGGGGGGCAAAGGTTTGCAAAGTGAGGGAACATCCATCAATTGGGGAGCAGCCAAGTAAGTTATATTATATGGTTGTAATAGACTACGATTGTGTTTTAAGAAATGACAAGCTAGAGGAGCTCAGAAAAACATGGATAGACTTACACGAAGTGAAGCCAAGTAAAATAAGCAGAACCAGGAAAATACTGTTGTACACAGTGACAGGGATGCTGTATAGTGAGCATTTATGAATACAGCTATTCTCGGCAATACTATGATCTAAAACTATCCCAAAAGATTCATTATTTTTAAAATGCCATTCCAGATAAAAAGAACTGAGAGAAACTGAATCCAGACCAAGGCAAATTTTTTTCACTTTCTTTCTTAAGTCTTTTATTTAAGGTTTTTTTTTTCCCCACAAAAGGATTAATATGAAAAATGTTTTACATTTTTTTAAACATGTCAAATCTATTTGAGATTGTTTACCATCTCAACAGGAATGGGAGGGCAGTAAGAGGGAAAGAATTTGAGACAATATTCTTTGGAAAATGTTGGTACCTTTTTACCTGCGATTGGAGAAAAATAAAATACAATTTAATTTTTAAAGAGACATTAAAATTTTAAATTAAGGGGGAAAAGATACCTATTTGGTGAGTAAAGACATAGTGGAGCATATTGGCACACCATTTCTAAGCAGTAGTGTCAGTATTGTTGATTATGGTTCCAGAACTAAAAAGTGAAGTTGCATAGGCCCAAAGATAGCCAGGAGTTGAGTAAAACATTGCTAGGCCTTGCTAGAAATAATGAACCCACATCACATCACAAATAATCACAGAAAGGTCTAAGTTAAGAAAAGGAAACCATGAAAAACTGGAGCATAAGAGAGGGGGAAAGGTGTGGGTGCATGTGTATGACAAAAATATATCTAGCAAAAAAATTCCACGTTTGACAAAATCATTGGTGACTAAGTGTGAAGGAAGGTATAAAAGAATCATGAAAAGAGCAGTGAAGGAAAGAAAACAAAACAAATCCAACAACTGTAGCCATGAAAAGCTAGCACGTATATAAACAAGGAACCAGGCTCTTCTCCACACTCAGGGACCAAAACCTCAGCACAAGATAAAGTGGTGGCTTGCCAGGTTGTGATGTTATACCCTTCAATAAGGCCAGAGTGTCATCACATACCATCTAATGCTTCTGTCTTTGTAGGAGAGCTGAGATACTAAAGACTCTAAAAGGAACAGGAATGATTCTTAATGACTAGCATAGGCATAAAAACTGAAACCTGCTTCATAGTCCTGAACGTTTTTGCTCTTTTCTTACCTATCCTTACACATTTACGGTAGAGGTATTTCTGAGAAGAATTAAGGTTATGGGAGTCATCAAGGTGGACACATAATAGGGATAGATTGTCAGGGGAACCAGTGTGTAACTTAGCTCTTTCCCTTTGTGCCATGAAAATGAACTGATAAGGACTGAGTTACAGAAAGAAGGGACTCCATTTGCCCATTATGACATCAAGTTCCAGCAAAATTCTAGATCTAATCCACAGTGAAATGAGAAAACAAAGCTGACAGAAAAATGAAGGAAATGGAGTGTATCTGTGTGGAATAAGAATGTAAAATAGGTATTCTTTGTTCAAATTATTTCAGGAATCTTATGTCTGGAAGATGTACCAAGAAAGATGTTGGGATTTCTTTCCAGCCGGTGACTGTTTTCGTAAACAATATGAAGATCAGCTTGGATGACACCATAATAAAATAAAAGGAGGTGCTATGTAATCAGCCAGCTCTCTACAAAAGGAATTCTGTGCCACATCTGTGCATAGTACTTCAGCGACAGTCATGTTTGAAAAATACTTTTTACTAAGAATCTGTCCTAAAATCTAAGTCTGTGACTCCTGAAATTGAGTAGGCTTTTTGTGCCTAACAAATCCATGCTGTGTAACTTAGATCTTCTATATGATTCAGGAGAGAAGCTGTGTCCAAAACTTAATTAACTTTCCAATTGTAAACAGAGAAGCTACTGGCATGGTTTTGAATTACATCATTCTTTATGAGTTTGGAAACAGTCAAAAGGGCTAAAGAAGTTTTTTTGTCCCAGATGCACAATATCTGAAACTTTAAAAGAACTTGAATGTCAAGTGACAATGTCTCCATTTGTAACTCATGTTCTGAACTTAAAAAATGTTTTAACTAAAGTCAAATTTTCCCATGGTACTTGCTAGTGAATGTATCCAGATACAGCTTGAAAAGCTTTAAGCAGTTAAAGAAATAGAGAAAACTCAACACTTTATCGACACTGAAATATCGATTAAGTGCCTTAAAACTTCTGTAGACATAGCTATGCAAGTTTTTTATGTTAGTGTTTTAGATAGAAAGTTTAATTAGTTGTGCTGCTCTTCTATTTTAATGTATGAAACTGCACTTGAAGGTTATCCATTCTGTATGATTCTTTCAATAGCAGCTAGACAGTAGCTGTTATTAGAAGAAATGTACTGTATCAGAAACAGGAAATCTAAATCTTATGCCAAAATTGAACAATGCTTCATGGTTCTTTATAAGTAGTGAATTTTTGCTACATCTAGGCATTTCTCCTGAAATAAAAACGAAGTGCCCCCTGCAATAAAACATTACAAACCAAAGCCCAGTATTAGCCTCATCTAATTTGCCACATTATCCGCCTATGGCCAAGGTAAGAAAAACAAGACGAGACAGAAAAGACCCAGCACCCAAGATGAGGGGGGAAATAGTTTACCAGCATTTATAATTTATTATGCACATAGACACCAGTCATACCTTGTTCTTGTCAATCCTGTTACTTGGCAGAACCTAATTTTCTGTAAACAAACACTGAAGGCCAAGTGGAACTGGATTTTACTAACAGTGGACAGGAAGTCCATGGGATGGGGAGTGGCATTACACTTGCTTAAGGAAGTTGGTTTATTAGAATTCTGCCAGAAAATGATTGGAATGAGCCTCAATAATTGATTATGCCAGCTGTTATCTGAAATATAGAGGGAAGCACACCATGCTGGGATGCTGATTTGGGGTATGCTATAAATAGCTCTTCCTGAAGGACTGCCTCATTCATGTCTCCCTTTAATCCACCCATAAAGTAACATGCCAGCTCTATCTATCTCTTCAGGTATAATTTTTTTTTTTTTTAGGAAATCATGCTGTCCAGCCAATCTTCAAGCTCTTCCTCAGTAACATTTTTGGATGTACATGCTGGTTGCTTAGATTCCAATTTCTTTTCTTTAGTCACAGAGAGTTTTTCAGGAACTGGGGAAACAAAAACAATATAACATTACACCAATCTCTATCTAAGGTTTGGTAAAGTTTTCCTAGAGTTTGTTTCATTATACGAGTTGGCTCTATTTAGTGCCTTTTATTTTATTTTATTTTATTTTATTTTATTTTATTTTATTATTTTATTTTAAACCCTTACCTTCCATCTTGGAGTCAATACTCTGTATTGGCTCCAAGGCAGAAGAGTGGTAAGGGTAGGCAATCGGGGTCAAGTGACTTGCCCAGGGTCACACAGCTGGGAAGTGTCTGAGGTCAGATTTGAACTTAGGACCTCCTTTCTATGGGCCTGGCTCTCAATCCACTGAGCCACCCAGCTGCCCCCTATTTAGTGCCTTTTAAGCCAAATGAGAGAAATGTGATTCCTTCCTCATGCAGACCATTCCTGCCCTCCTCAGAAAGATGCAAAAACATCTAAATAAATAATGACTAAGTAAGGTAAAGTTCTGTAATTCTGAAACAGGTACACAAATTCTTCATGTTACTGAATAGCAAAAAGATCATTCCTTTCTTTTACAATAATCCTACAAGTTAATGAGGTGGCTGAAATACAGTGGGGAAAAAGAAGACTCTGCCCCAGAAGTCTGTCCCATTTAATTCCATTGTAGCAGAAACAAAACATTATTTTCTTACCTGCTCCATGTACAGAATAGAAAGTACAATTCCCCCCAAAAAGCCCATGGGGGGTTGGGGGGGGGGGGAAACAGTTTCCAGAAGGTACTGGAAGTGTGTTCTAATGAAGAAATGTGGCTGATGGGTCTATTCAAGTAGGTACTTTAAAAGCCTGATACCGATAGAAGCTGGATACAAAAGGGATAGCAGGTTCGAGGCTGTCTGTATCCTGCTACACTTTAAAGTGCAGAAGAGTTTAATTTAAAGTCTTAAATTGAAGATCATAATCAAGTCTGCAGCTGTCTTTTGGCTATCTCTATGAGAGGGATGTGCTCAGAAGAAGCAGAGATGTAAACACAGAGAGAGATGTCAAAAACGAAACACTGGACCATGTTAAATGCCATTAGGAATGGCTCTAGAAGATGGAATAAGGGCAGGCTGCCTGTTAATAACTAGAAGTAAAGTCATCAGTAGAGACTAGGGGGAGGAAATAACAAATGCAAAACGCATACCATTCTCCTCCTGGACCATCCTTCCGTCTTTCTTGGCTTTGGGATCTTGATAGGTCTGAGCTGTGAGAGCATTATGTTCCTCTTTTATTGGAGCATCTAGATTTAGCAAAAGATCAAGTTCTTCATCTAGATGGTCAACAGTTTGCTGCAGCGGTGGAGTGATTTTTTGAAAAGCTTCTGAAGAACATGGCCGAGGTCCATCCTTCCCTGTGGACGCTGGACGGTTGGCAGCATCGGAGATGACATCAGAGCCTGGCCCCACAGGCCATCTCATGTGCGCAGCCAGGCCCTTGCTATCTTCCATTTTCTTTGGTTTCATCTGAGGAAGTTCTAGAGGAGCTGTAGCCTTGAGAACCAAGCACAGAACTGAGTTAGCTGAGAGAACTCATAGTACTCACTGAAACCAACCTAGACTTGTATAATTGGGAACAGAACAAGAGGGGTGCCTGCTTTCTTATTCTCCAAGCCAAATAATACAGTAGAAAAAAAAAAACAGTGAAGGGAGGTCACATTTTCCTTACTGTGAATACCTATCATCTACTCCTCTATATGGTTTGGCTCTTTTTTAAATTGGCTAAGACTACTTAAATGTCAAGTCTGGTTTGGGGAAATCAAATGCAAATGCAAGTCTATATGTAAAATGCTTTAGGATTCATGTAATGCCCATGGGATCATATTAGGAATCGAGATCTGAAATTCCATTTAGTAAAACTGCATAATTACAAGAGTTTTTCCTATGATATATCCAACTAATAATGAGTTAGCTATTCCTGAGTTTCCATCTCCAGAAGTGTTTATTATTTCAGAAAATAGCCACTGCACTTTTAGACACACTCCAGTTGTTAAAAAAAATTCTTCCTTTGGGCTAGATTCCGGTTTCCTGTAACTGCTCCTAGTTCTGTCCTCTGGAGCCACAGGAGTAAGTCTAATAACTCAATGATCACAACAGTCCTTCAGATACTTGAAGATAACTATCATGTCCCTTCTAAATCTTCACTTTTCCAAGTCAAGTACAGTCAGTATCTGAAAATTACGCCATATAAGCTAACAGTTAATCATTTCTACTCACCCCTTTCTAAGGAACCCCAGTATATTCTTCAGGTGGTGACCAGAACTGAATAGAATACCCCACAAAACTTAACTCTTTCCCCCTTCTTGGCTATTACACTTTAATTAATGTAGCTTAAGACAGCAGTGGGTTATTTTTGTTTATTTGTTTGTTTAAACCTTTAACTTCTGTGTATTGTTTCATAGGTGGAAGATTGGTAAGAGTGGGCAATGGGGGTCAAGTGACTTGCCCAGGGTCACACAGCTAGGAAGTGTCTGAGGCCAGATTTGAACCTAGGACCTCCTGTCTCTAGGCCTGACTCTCAATCCACTGAGCTACCCAGCTGCCCCCTGGGTTTTTTTAAATAGCCATTTTATATTGCTGGCTCATATACTAGGTTTACAGTAAAACAAACAAAAAATCCTAAATCATTTAAGGCTTTCCACACTCATCTGCATATATTCATAAAACAAGTGTCCCTTCAAAGTCGTGAGATTTTTATTTTACCAAGTTTCTAAAGTTCTGTACTCATAGCTATACATTTATCCTAATACCTTCCCCATTATAACTGCCCATTTTTCAGGGAACACAACAAACTTCCTTTATGTTTCAGGGGACAGCTCTGCCATCTAGTTGTACTTCAGTGGATGTGGTCCCTTGCAAATGAAACCAGATCTGTTAAGGCAAAATCCTTCCTCTCTTTTCATCCTTTTCCCCTCTGCCTCCAATTACTACCAGCTCTGGTTTCTGCTTCCCAGCTGGTAATGGTTTTTCTTTGAACTAAAATGACCTCTGATAGTCTATAACTCTCCTCCTCCTAATCCTGTGATCTTTCTTCCCCAATTCCCAAAACTCCAGTGTAAGTTGCAAAAAGATGGTATTCCTTGCACATCTACAAATGATAAGAGAAGAATAGTACAGGAAGTATCATAGGCACTTATCTCTGGAGCCTCAGGATAATACAGGTGATGATGCAATGCAAAAACTTGTTGATGGTCCATTAGCATCAGAGATAGCGAGAGTGGATTCAAAACACCTATCACAAGGCATTTGCTCTCAGGGGGGTAGCTAGGAAGATGAGGCCTCCTTTTTCCTGTTCTTCTTTCCCCAAACCTAAATGTGTTTGAAAGAATTTTTACCTGGACTAACTCAGCAGCCACATTCAGCCGGAACGACAGAGGCAGTTCTTGAAGGGCTCGGACCAGTGCCTCGCAGTCCACATAAAAGGCTGAGAGCTATAGCACAAAATGACAGAATGAACATTGGGGTTAATGATAACCTTCTGAAAATAAAAGGAAAGCAGGTAATAGGAAGCAACTACATAATCACTCATGACTGATATTTTTTTTTGGATTCTTCTTTATTTTCTACCATAACCTGGATACACGGCTGTCATTTATGGAGAATCTAGGTCCAAAATATGAGAGAGAGGACCAAGATAAGTACCACAAAATGCCAGCAAAAAGAACTTTTATTAAAGGTAATGGGAAAAAAATACTAAAAAAAAAAGGCCAGCTTCTAGCAATAAAGTCTTGGCAAAAGGCTCTATACTCCTGGCATTCCATCACAATCCAGATGGAGACTTCAGCAAACCAATCTGGATATTCCCTCTAATCTAGACTACCTTTTAGTATGCATGCTACCAATTCCTGTGGGTCATAGAGGCAGTGGTTAAAAATATGCATTAAGGTCTGGCTGGGGACAGGCAGCAGTCTCTACCTTGCTGAACAAGTGTTTCATATATTTCTGCTTGCTGAGTTTGGAGAGCAGACATAACTACAGTTAGGACTAAGAAAGATTCTTTGTATAATCTATCTTTCCATAAAAAGTCTTGCACAAATATTAGAAGGGTCAAAACCAAAATTACAATGAAAACAAATATGTGATGAATAAACCAATTATATCTATCAGGCTTGTTTCTAATCCACAGTAGAATTCCCCTACTTGAAACACTTTCTCTACTTCTATCTAAATCCTACACTTTTATCTGGCCCAGCTCAAATCTTTTTCCCAGGAATTATCTTCAAAGAATTCTCCTTCCTATGAAATCACAGCAATCACTATCTATTGTGGTCCTTTGGCACTTAACACCCTTGAAGATCTTTTATGATACTGTCATATCACTCACTAACTCATATGGTTAATTTAACTTTTTTATGTATATCTTATTTTGCCAAGAGACTGTAGCTCTTAAGGGCAAAGACTAACTGTAATGTATCTTTGTATCTCACACAATACCAAGCACAGTGCTAAGTATAACCATATTCAAGAATTAGATATTCAATGGATAAAAAAATAGAGTAAAGAATTTGAGTGAATTTAAAGTAATAAGTCATTTTTTTTCTTCTTTAAAGAAAAGTTTTTCCTTGGAAATGTTTGAAAACTCCTGGCTAAGTTTTAAACAATATTTTATGGGCATTCCAATTAAGATTCTGGATCTTTGGCTCCCCAAGCATCCCTGTCCAAAAGCACCACATTAAACATGGAATACAACTCTTTCAAGTGGAAAGCACTGCACTCTACTTCTCAGTCAGCAGGAGAAATGAAAATAAATCAAACTTCTCATAAATTTTCTCTGTTCAGATCTGTCACCTGCCTAGAATCCCCTATTTAAGAAATCCTAATGGACCTCGTTGCTAAACTGTCATTTCTACTTCACTCATGTTTTCTCTCCATACTCACCCCCCCCCACCAAATTAATGTTCCTGGGGTGCAAGGAATGGATGATAAGGAACAAAAGCAGAAGAGAAAAATTGCTTTGAATATTGAAGAGAACTTAAATAATTTTAAATGGCCATCTTCACCACACTCATCTGCAAATGTGCATAACCTTCAAATATATCAAGCTACTCACTGGTTAAGACTTCCCATATCCAGCAATCTAGTTTTGCACTGAGAATTCAAAAAATAAAAAAAACCTGGTCACATACATCTCAGTCTTCATCACACAAACATACCGCACCCTTCGTACACTAATCTTCAAAAAATGTTTTTAAATGATGCTATGACTGCTGCTCTGTGGTGTTTATTCAGTTTCCTATTTTTAGAACATTTTCTTCAAGGATCAACTCGGAAACCAAGCTTCTACTGAAAGCATTTCCTAATTCCCTCAGTTTTTAGTACTATCTCTATCCACAAATTATATTTATATGTATACATGTTTTATCTCCCTAGTAGAATGTAAACTCTGAGAATGAGTAATGTTTTCTGGTTTTTGCTTAGTATTCACATTGTGTTCAATAAGGTTCACACTTAAATATTTGTTTATCCTTCATGGCTCCTTCCACTTACTCTAAATTCCTTCAGAATACAGAACATATACTCCATGATTCAACAGATGTTTTTTTAGCGCTCATATGGAAGACTTGGTCCCCTCTCCTCTTGAGCTGGCATAAAGCTAAGAGGACATGGTAAGGATAATGGGGGACTGGCAAGTTCTAGTTAGAATGTACAGAGTGATCAATTGATATAAATCCTATGTGGATTCTAAAGCATATATAGACATTCTGTAACTAGTGCCAGTCTACTAACTACAGAGTGAAGAGGAGCTGCAATAGGAAAAGGCTTCAAGCTTTCTCCATCTAAGACCAACATAAAGTCCATTGAGACAGGCCACACCTCAGTTCTTTAACTTAGCATTTGATCTTTCAGTTAAGTTTAAGAATATTGGAGTCCATGACATTGTGAGTTTCAAAAGCCAAAGAACCAAGTCCACGTTGAGTTTTGTGAGCCAGCTTTTGGACCAAGAAGAATGAGAATGACATTCAGGACCTAGGCCAATAGTAGCTGAAACATAAGCGTATTCATCACCAATGTTTTACTTGTACATGAACATGATGGAACCAAGTGCTATGTAGGAACTTTTTAAAGTTTGGGCCCACTTTCTTCTAGGACAAAAGGGAGTACTGTATACTTGTTATATCTTTGAAGTAAACAGATGATTTCTAAGAGATATGGAAGGACTTATGTGAACTGATGGAGAGTAAAGTAGGACCAGAAGAATGATTGAAACTAAAACATCAATATTATAAAAACAAACAATTATGAAGACATTTATAAAATGATGAAAAATGAAATGAGCAGAAGCAGGAGAGAAATTTATATAATAACAAAAACTTAAAAGAAAAATAACTTTGAAATCTGGAAGACTGATGATCATCCATGATCCCAGAGAATAATGAAATGTACTATTATCTTGATTTAGGATACAGAATGAGACACCCACATAAACCCACACCTACCCACACACCCACACACACACACACACACACACACACACACACACACACACACACACNCCCACACACACACACACACACACACACACACACACACACACACACACACACACACACTCATATGTAAGATACATCCAATGAGGCAATTTGGTTTCCTTTATCAAGCATATGTATTAGAAAGAATTTGTTTTTGTCTTTTTTCACCAATAATATAGTGGGTAGGGAGAGAGTAAACAGAAAAAAAAGGAATCTTTGATCCACAGAGCATATTTTTATAATATCACTCCTGTTCCTATTTCTGTTATCCTTACTTCAATTCTTTCCACATGCTTCTCTCCTCTGATTCACAAATTTCCATAATTATATGTTCTTTCTTGCTGTGATGCTATCTTCCCAACCTTCTATGAGATCTGTTCCTTTTGAATAAGGCTACATACTTCTTTGACAATACATTTATGTGTCTTAGGACTACCAAGTCTCAGTGAAACCAGCAACACTTTATTAGAATATACTATCCTTAAGAGCAAGGACTCCATGTTTTCTCTTTGAATTTTCAGTTCTTGGCACACCTCAGTACTTGGCACATCCTAATCGTAGTGATATTCTTGCTTTATGATTTACCTCATAGTATTAAAATCAAAATTTGACTTCATTATTCCTACTCTATGTTGATATATCAAAAGTATAATTTCCAACCATGTTTTTTGTTATTTTTTAAAATGAGAATTACTGGGTAATATCCATTATAATTCTCCTTTATGTTCTAAGTCTATTCCATAGTATCTTTTGCTTATAGCTGAAAGAAGGCAGCTAGATAATATAGTAAATGGAATACTATACTTGAAATCCTGGAAGACCTAAATTAAAATCCTGCCTCAGACATCTACCAGCTGTACAACCTTGGAGTGTTATTAAGCTCTTAGAACTTCCACTTTATCCTGTGAGATAACACTTACTTCAAAGATTACTATGAAGATCAAATGATATAAAATATGTAAAGCACTTTGCAAATCTTAAAGAGCTATATAAAATGCTATCTGATACTCTCTGGGAATTTTCTTCCTTTTTTGAAATTTCAGTTTAAAGGCTTCTTGTTCAAGTTAACAAACATTTAAGTGCCTATTATGTGCCAAGAACTGTGTTAAGTACTGGAGAGTACAAAGAAAGGCAAAAAACAAAGAAACAAACAAAAATTCCAGTTCTCAAGAAGTTCACCATTAAATGAGAAAAAATGCAATATAAACAAAATATATACAGAGAAAAAAATTGGGGGCAATCTCAAGATAGGGTGCTAAAATTAAAGCATTACATGAGACTTCAAGCAAGCTGGGAAAGTCAAAATACAGTGATGAGGCAGGAATTCCAGTCAATGAAAAGGCCCAGAGTCTAGAGATAGAATGGCATGGGACAGGAAGAGTAAGGTAGCCAGTATCATTCGATGACAGAGTATGTGGAAGAAAGGAATCTATAAGAAAACTAGAAAGGTAAGAAGTGGCCAAGTTATGAAGGGTTTTAAAACTCAAATATGGATTTTAAAACTGAAAAGGAGTATTTAAAAAGAATTTTGTCCTGGGGGTAATAGTGGCTTTCCAATGTGGTTTTACTAAATGGGGATTGTGGGGGTAGAGGGAAGCAGAGTAGGATGTGGTTACACTTATACTTTGAAAAGGCCAATTTGGCAGCTGAATGAAGGGTTTATGGGAGTAGTGAGAAACCTAAGGCTGGGAGACCAACCAAAAAGCCATTGCAATAGACCAAGCATGAAGTGATAAGGACCTGCACCAGAGGGTGGCAGGGTTGAAGGCGAGAAGGGGATGTTTATGACAGGACTTGACAATTTATTGGATATATGAGTGAAAGAGAATGAAGAATTTAGGATGACTGCAAACCTGGATGACTAGAAAAATAGTTGTACTCTCAACAGCAATAAAAAAGTTAGGAAGAGGGGAGGGTTGTCCAATAGGTGGTGGGAGATGAAAGACTCTCAGAGGTCAAGAGAGAGAGTTGGAAGTGGAAAAATAAATCTAAGTATCATCTGCATAGAGATGATAATTATATCCATAGAAGCTGATGAGGTTCCTAAGAGAAATGACATGGAAGAAAAAAAAAGAGATTATAAGACAGAGAATTAGGCAATATACCCACAGTTACAGGGTATGATTTGGCTGAAGATTTGGCAAAGGAGACTGAGAAGAAGTAAAATGACAAGTGGAGAACTGGAAGAGAAAAATACCTAGAAAATCTAGAGAGAAAACAGTATCAAGTAGGTGGTCAACAGTTTAAAAGGCTGCAGTGGGGGCAGCTGGGTAGCTCAGTAGATTGAGAGCCAGGCCTAGAGACGGGAGGTCCTAGGTTCAAATCTGACCTCAGACACTTCCCAGCTGTGTGACCCTGGGCAAGTAACTTGACCCCCATTGCCTACCCTTACCACTCTTCTGCCTTGGAGCCAATACACAGTATTGACTCCAAGATGGAAGGTAAGGGTTAAAAAAAAAAAAAGGCTGCAGAGAAGTCAAAAAGAAAAAGGATGGAGAAAAAGGCCATTAGATTTGGCAATCAAGAACTGAACTGTGTGACCCTGGGCAAGTCACTTAATCTCAACTGCCTACTCTTTACCACTATTCTGCCTTGGAACAATACATAGTATTGATATAGTATTGATTCTTAGACAGAAGGTATGGGTTTAAAAAAGAGAGATCACTGGTATCTTTAGACAGAGCAGCCAGTAGACAGGAAGAGATTGAAGATTAGTAAGAGAATTAGAATGATGTTTCAGAAAGTGATATGGGATGAGGAAAAAGGGAGAAGAGGGAGCTCTCAATCAGTGACCTCAAGTTTTCATTGAAATATGAGAGAAGGTAGAGGAAGGAAAAAACCATATGAGGTTTGAGGCGGTCACTGTGGTAGGTAGGATCATGACTTGATAAGGGAGATGCTGTAAAAAAGGCAAAGGGTTTTTGGGAATGGATTAAACTGGGCCAATGTGATTAGGTTAACTGTGGGATAACAGATTCAGTCCAGATAAAGCCTGTCCTGAGTTAACAAATACAGACTAGGATATATAAGAGATGGATGTTGGATTTATTAACAAGGGAAGGTAAAAAAGGAAGACTGGATGATCTAATCTAATGCCAACTACTGAAAACCCCAGATCTAAATATCTCTTCACAGAGATTTCTTCAGTGATTTTCCCACTCTCCTCCTCTCCTCACTATCTAAAATCCCAATTCCTGTTCTTGGCTAAAATAACACTAAACCCCCTTTGCTGATTTTAAGGAAAGGGTCTGTGTAAGCCTGACAGGAGCTAAATAAGGTCCAAGATCCAAAAGGATCTAGGCCTAGTCTCACAATCAGATGTCAGATGGTTCAGGATCACTCTAGGAAGCTCAGTAGATGTATCAACCAGCCAGCAGGGAAGCAGGATAACAGAGCCTCAGGTAGGATGGGAAGATAAGGTAGAAAATAACCAAGGGAAAATAGCCAATTCCTCCAGGTCAACACCAGAGACAGGGCTCAGCACAAGCCCAACTGTCTCCTAGTAATACCTTAGCTCTCCCCTGCAGAATTCCAGAATCTTTTTCTCTGTTGCCCTCTACAAACTTACACACTTTCCTCCTTAACTTAACTTTTTCCTATAACAATGTTCAAGGCCTGCCTTCTCTGCAATGAAGCCCAGCTGAGATTATGTAACAAATCTATAGCATAGCATGCCTTTGATTTTCTCTAGCTTCATTCAGCAGTCCATGATTTGTAAAGGCAGTAATAGATGGTGGGAGTAATTCAAGGCTGAGGTTTGGCAGGGAAAAAAAATCTTTGATAAGATAAAGAGGCAAGGACAAAAAACAAGATTTGGCTTTGCAAAGCAGGAGGAGAGAACAGCTTATGATAAGATAAAGGAATTTCAGAGTTCATGAATTTATGTGGAATTCTTAAAAAATAGTAAGATCAAAAGTATGATCATCTCTGTGTAGTGTTATAAAGATAATAGAGGACTCCTCTGATACTACTATGTTCCTAGGGGATATTGGTTAGGGAAGCTGTCTTTGTATTCCCCTAGGTACCTGGTAACTGGGAACACCAACTCAGTCACCTTTGCTTGATGGTATAATGCCCTATTCTCAATAACAGTGCCCAGGTAGGACCCTTAATGGTCTGGTGGATGGGTAACCCTTTCAGCTCCCACCTGGGGTTGATTAATTAATAATATTGGGCTCTAATTAGCCTTGGATCACGTTTCATCTGACTGTGTTGTTCCCTCCCAAGGGTCATGATATAATGACCACACAGGAAGGTACTTAATAAAACTTTATCTATTGATCTTAAATAGGGAAAGGGATAATCAGGAACGGATTGGGGATAGGAGACCCTGTCACACTAATATCTATGATCAATAATCCCTTAGCTGTAGGCTGTTGTTTCAGTAAAGCTGGAGCTAGTAGTTTCCACTCCTCTGGTTCAGCTTGGCCACTATCAAACCAGAGAGTGCAATCTGCTCGGTTGGTACATATATGATGATTTCTCTCAGCTTCCTTGTTAGCAGTTTGTGATATGTCAGCCTTGCACAGCCTTCAGGAAGTAACCACCCTTAAGAAAATTCACCCTCTTCTTCTTATACCTCCCTCCTCCCGGTTCCCACCCGGGGCCCAGAGATCTAAATAGCTATGATGATTCAGATGCCTAAACATCTAGGGAGGTTCAGAGAGAACCAATGACCTATGGTCAGAGACCCATAGATCACTGCTCCAAAATCAACGATCAATGGTCTAAGCTCCAAAACCCAAAGACCAAAGACCTCTCCCAGATGACTGTTAGGGGTATTTATATCCTCAGGCCAACTGCCTTTGCTCCTGTCTTCACAGCATCCAGGAACATGCCAATGTCTCCAACTATCTTCACTTGTCAATCAAGGTGAGACTAACAATCCTCAGAATTTGAATATAACAGCAGGTGTGATAGGATGGAGAAATAGGTCATAGGAACTAATCTAAGGAGTAGGTGTGTTTGATGGAGTATCAGTCTGTATGCTGAAGTCTCATGGTATGAGAGCAAGAAGTGAGAAGGAAAAAAAAGATTATGATTCAGGTACTGAATTCATTGAAGAAGGAGGGAGTGTGTTCTGGAAGCCATTACGCACCAGAACTTGACCAAGTGAGAATATACAATAATTCAAGTATCTCTAAAAGGGCAAGTAACAATCAATCTCTGCTTCAGTTTCCTCATCCATACAACTGTGATAATGAGATTAAATCTACCCTGCCCATCTTTAGATTTAATCACCAAAGGTGAAAACATCTTCCCTTAACTCACAAGTTTGGAGGTCTGAAACCCACCTATGTGTATTAGAATGAGTAGCAAATCAGAATTTACTGACTGCCTCCTGGGCAGTCCTAAAAAAAGCATCTGTTGTGATTGTACATACAAACTAAGAGGAAGGCACAGGAAGTGACGCAAAAGAGCCAGGCTCTCTTCTGGTACTTGCTTGGACTTGGAGGAGCTCTGGACCTGGGACCTTAAGACCTTGGTGAGACTGCTCTTAAATCTCTCTCTTAGAACTACACGTGGTGAGTGAAGAAGGCTGACTCCTTTAACCTCCCAGGGGGTACTAGCCTCGTGGAGGCTCCCTTGATCGGGAGAAGCCCTTGTGGCTTAAAACCCTTGTTAATTGACTTTTAGGCTCTGGCTGGGCCTCTGGAGCCCTGCTGGAGTAAAGCCCAGACTTAAATACAAATCTCTTATTCTACCCTCTTTTCATCTCTCTGCTTCCATTCTTTCCTATATTTTGTAAATAAACTTCCATAAAAGTCGTTTTGACTTGAGGTTATTCTTTAATTGGGAATTGATATTTATTCAATTCTCTGGCAACCTAATCTTTTAATATTCATCCAATCAAAACCCCTTTTTATCCCTTACACAACTGCTATAATACTTGTACTACCTGTTATTGTGAAGAAAGTGCATTGTATACCTTACAGCATTAAAATAATATGAATTATATATCTTTAAGTTAAGTATATTAACATTGCAAGAAGAAAAAAATTCCAACCTACTTGTTTAGGAGATGAAGCTTCGGTATCCCATTCTTTTTCCTCTGCAAAACGAAACTGTGAGAAGGAGTCACCTGCAGACAAAATGAAGAATATAATTCTAATTAAGCAAACCAAAGACACCTGTAGCTCAACAAGTTCCCTTTTTCTCCTTTTTTTTTTCTCTAAAGTAAACTATTTCCAAAAAGTCAACCTATGTGGAATTCAATTCATTCAAATATACGACTCTTTAGCAAAGTCCAAATTTCAAAGCACTAGGGTTTGAGATCTTGGAAAGAGATGTATGAGCACAAAAAATGAAAATAAACAATACAAGCACATCACTAAATTTACTGTTGATTTGGTTAAAGCAGGGGTAGGCAACATATGGCTCTCAAGCCATAAGTGGCTCCACCTCCCAACCAGCCAGTCCGTGCAGAGCCCCAGGATGTGCCCCAGGGGGCCCTTCAGCCCCCACCCCATATTCCAGTGCCTTCAGCCTCCTTCATCCTCCTTCCGTAGGCGTTTCTGGCTCTCAGGGCCAAAAAGGTTGTCAACCGTTGGGTCAAAGGATATAAATAATGAAAAATAGGACTAGTGAACTGAAAGGGGATAAGAACAAGAGGTCTATGATAAAAGGGAAGGAATGAGTTCAACAAGAATTAGAGATGTGTAAAGACAGAAGATTTTGATCAAAGAAGCAAAATTCAAGTTCAAGATATTGAAAGTGGTATTTGAAAGAATAGTGATTTTTAGATTTGCAATAATTTTTCTTACTCTTTGCTATCTTCTTTAGTTCACTCATCTCTCGAGCTTTAGTTTCTGAACTAAGACTTTGTGCGAAGTCCAGGCTCTTCCTCTGCAGTTTGTTTGTTTTTTTGGTGTTTTTTTTTTTAGTCAATGAGAGTTAAGTGACTTGCCCAGGGTCACACAGCTGGGAAGTGTCTGAAGTCAAAATTGAACCCAGGACCTCCCGTCTCTAGGTCTGGTTCTCAATCAAATGAGCTACCCAGCTGCTCCCCCACATAGTGATTTTTAAAGTATGGCCTGTTGTTAGCTCAAGATCTATAGTGGCTGAGAAACCAGGAAGTAAGAGTGTTGGGATAATCAACAATAAGATTTTTAAGTCACTAAATGGCAGGGGAAAAGATGAGAAAGAAATGCCATAAGCCAGATGCTAAAGTCAGTAGAAATGGGGCAGCTGGGTGGCTCAATGGAGAGAATACCAGGCCTAGAGATGGAAGGTCCCGAGTTCACATCTAGCCTCAGATATTTCCTATTTGTATGACCCTGGGGCAAAACACTTAACTCCAATTGCCTAACCTTTACTGCTCTTCTGCCTTGGAACCACTACTTAATATTGATTCTGAGACATAAGGTAAGGGTTTTTAAAAATGTGCCTTTTAAAAATATCAGTGTCAAACACTGATATTCTTCTAGAAGTGCTTTCTGGGTACAGATTGAATGCCATAGCCTCCAAGGAATCAAACTCAAGATTCAGCCAAAGGACAAATGAGTAATGCATAGTGAATATAAAATGGCTGCAGCATATTACCAAGGAACTACAGAGAAAAGTATAAAAGATATCAAAGAGATATGTGACTAGAAAAAAAGTGGATCTGCCATAAATAAAGAGCAAGTAACAAAGACAGACTGCATGTTGTACTGGTGTTCAAGTCAAGAAACCTAAAAAAAGCTCCTAGCATACTTGTTGGACTGCTTGTGGAGGATTTATAAGCAGACATGTACTCTCAGATGAAAAAAGCAAGGGCGGGTTGTGATCTGCACCACCGGCAGAAGGACCCATATCCATGAGATGATATCATAGATCCATTGCAAAACTGATAAATCAGTATTAGTTGGCAACTCAAGGAATTTTTGTATTAAAAAAAAAAAAGATTCAGTATGGTATTCCATTAAATAGCCAGTACCAATAAAATGCTTCAATTTACACAAATTTTAGGAATCTATATCTAAGTACTTCATAAAGTAAGATATATAATCATCAATATTAAATCTATTAGGTATAGCCAGGATTCCTATTCTACCATTGTGAGAAAAGACTCTCATAATAGCCTTCACACACATTCTAACGCTGGTTAAAATAATGGCCACACAGCCAGATCTTTTTTTGCAAAGCAACTCTGCTTTTTAGGAGGGAAAACATGAAAATGAGTCACAGATCTGGAATAGGTATGAAAACTTCCTTTGTGTTCCAGCAAGAAAAATCAAATTGCTGCCCAGCACAGCTACCTTCATAAGTAAATGAACTGATCAGTGAGGGTTTTCAATGAAAGAACCATAGAAAGAGCATTAGGAAAGAAACTATTTTCACTTTTGTAGGAGTGCTATGGAATCATTTCATTCAACTTTTACTCTAGATATACTTGGACAACTTAGAGAAAAGTTAAGCCCAAGTTGCCTGGTCCATTACCCACTTTGAATTTTGCACGGGACATTGCCAAAAGCTTGATTTATATTAGTAGATCCAGAAGGTATCCACAGTTTAATCTACAGATACTAAAGTTCCTCCTTACTATGAAACTAAGTTTTGCAGAGGGGTGCTTGTGGAATCATTGTGGAATAAAGGACAAAAAAAAGACTCTTTTCCTTTTTAGATACAGATGGCATCTAGTTTGGCATTTATTCTAAAACAACGCATTGCCAACTTCCAGTGATACTTTAGCAACCTTTTGGTTAATGCATACGGCTGTATAACTCATTAATTTGACAAAATAACACTTGACTGAACCCAGAGATGATGTAAACAAAAAATAGTAAAGCCTATCTTCCTGTTTATTAAAAATCCCACCAGGCGTGATGCCTCAACAATTCCAAAACATCAAATTTCCACATCAAGCACAGCACAATAGCAGGTGCCCATCTCCCCAAAGCACCACATGGATTAAGATGGAAGAAATCAATGAATTACATCCATTGGCCACTGAAATAAAAACTGCATTCCTGAGAATTTTCTTTTCTTTACGATTGAATAATAACATTGCCATTCCAGAATTTGGAACTTTATCCATTTCTCCCAAAGCTATTGTTGAAAATTCAAGTGTTAAATCTGACAATGCAGTAAATTCTTTCAGTCCACCTGTTCTCAGGATGAGATCAATACCAAATTCTTCCCAAAATTCCAAACTGAAAGCAAAGTGATTGGGCAAAGGATACAATGGAAAAATTTGCCTATGAACAAAGTAGGGTAGTCCAAGGATAGAGACAGAAGCAGTTAGTGCAATTTTAGCTGTTTGGCACAATGGGAAGTTTCCAAAAGATCGTGAGGAGGGGGCAGCTGTGTACCTCAGTGGATTGAGAGTCAGGCCTAGAGATGGGAGGTCCTAGGTTCAAATCTGGCCTCAGACACTTACCAGCTGTGTGACTCTGGGCAAGTCACTTGACTTTCATAGATGGTGAGGAAAGGGCTGGCATAAATGCAAATTAAGTGGCCTACCACCTGCAAGTTACTTGGTAGGTTAACAAACATTTAAGTGCACATAGTACAGTAATTACCCATTTCCACTGTAGCCCAGGTTATTGCAAATTATTTCACCAAATTTTTCTCAAGGTAAAACTGACAATTTCAAAGCTTCTAACACCAAAAATTCTCAAGGTAAGATTGAGGTTTGTTTTTTTTAAAAGCATGCCATTCAGCACTAGGTTTGGGAGAACAAAAGGAGGGAAAGTATAAAGAAGTCAACCATCAGAACCAAGACGTTATGGGAAAAACACACCCAAGTTTGTAGCAGGGTTTCACCCCAAGAACGAGAGACCCAAACTCCTAGCCTGGAAGCTAACCAAATAGCCTTAGGGCTAATGGATAAGCCATGGGGCTGGTAGAGTAGCATCTCTGGAACTGATGGAATATCAGCTCTCCAGGTATGCAGTAGCAGCTCCACATGTGAAACAGTAGCTCCAGCTGTAGGAATTAATTAGGGTCTGGGGGCTAATCATCTCCCTTTCCAGAGAAACCTTCGCCTCTCCTGAAAACCTGGAAAACGCGCATGGCTAAATTCAGGCGGAGGTGTGGATTTAGGTTTGACATGTGCGCCACAGGGAATAAGGAGCATGTGCACGTTTGGGGGATCCTTCTGGAATGCCAGAGGCCCCCGTTTACATGTCCCATGTTTCCCCATTATCCACCTTGTCATCATTTGTCAATGTGGAAATGGTCTTACTACGCTTCTGGAATGTGAAAGTGCAAAGAGGGGATGCAGTACATTGAAGGACCTCTATGGATAATTACTTCTGTCTTACAGTTCAGAACTAAGGTAAAGAA
Source organism: Gracilinanus agilis (assembly GCF_016433145.1). NCBI lineage: Eukaryota > Metazoa > Chordata > Mammalia > Didelphimorphia > Didelphidae > Gracilinanus > Gracilinanus agilis. Next base: position 538,738,220 of record NC_058131.1, read on the forward strand.
CAATAGGAGTAATTAATAAAACAGATTAGGTACAATGAAGGCCCAGTATAGTAAAATATTGAACCAATACTAATGATAAATTCTTGCAATTTATGCTTGACGAATGCTACAGTTTAGGTTTAACTAGTGCTAACTGGTGAGAAATTCAAGATTTAAGAGTAGAAAAGATGGTGGATTAGAGGCAGTCACCCAGCCAAATTCTCCCAACCTTCTCCAAACGACTTCAAATAACACCTCAAAGCAAATTTTGGAGTGGTAGGACAAAAGTCAAGGTGAGATATTTTTCTGGCCTAAGAAAACTTAAGAGGTCAACAGAAGTCTGTGGTCTGGGGTGAAGGTATAGCCAGGACCCACACACAAAGCCCCAGGTCAATAAGGGGGACTGGGTAACCATAAGAAAGAAAATGACCACAGGCAGCTAAGAGATTCATGCCCAGAGACGGGAAGTCCTGGGTTCAAATCTGGCCTCAGATACTTCCTGGCTATGTGACCCTGGGCAAGTGACAACCCCCATTGCCTAGCCCTTACTGTTCTTCTGCCTTGGAACCAATATTTAGAATTGATTCTAAGACAGAGGGAGTTGTTTTTTTTTTTTAAAGAAAAGAAAAAAGAAACATGACAAGGGACCCTTTGTTGACAGTGGGTACAGCTGGCAACGATGGGCAACTCTCTTGCCCATACACAGTTCTAGGCTGCAGCTCCAGGATGGAGAGGGGTGCTTCTAGCCGTCACAGGGGAGCAGGGACCCTGGTCACATTACCCAAGCAAAGAGGAGCGCTCGTGGGGCAAAGATGAGAACAGCGCCCATACCTCTCCCAGAATCACACCATCTTCAAAACAATAAAAACTTGCCAAGCGCCAGAACTAGATCTGAAAAGAGCACCCAAAAAAGCCTGAAGAGTTTAGGCCAATGTCCTCTCACCCCAGGTGAGCAGAGAGACCTAAGTAAGAAATAATTAGGGAAACTACCTTTTGCTAAAAAGGTACCAGAGGCAATATCAAATAAAGGCCTTATTTCTCATAAATATACACTGAGTATAGAACTGAGTCAAATTTATAAAAATGAGAGTCATTGTCCCACCCAAAATGGTCAAAGGATATAAGCAGGCAGTTTTTAGAAGAAGAAATCAAACCTATCTATAGTCATATGAAAAAAATGCTCTAAATCACTACTGGTTAGCGAAATGCTAATTAAAACAACTCTGAGATACCACCTCACAATTATCAGAAATGATAAATGCTTGATGGGGTGAAGGAAAGATAACTCCATTAATGAACTACTGGTGGAGCAGTGAACTGGTCCAACCATTTCAGGGAACAATTGAGAACTAGGCCCAAAGGGATAAAGAACTGTGCATCCCTTTGACTTCACAATACCACTTCTACATCTATATTGCAAAGAAATCAAGGGAAAAAGGAAAAAGAACTTACATGTTCAAAAATATTTAGATCAGATCTTTTTTTGTGGTGGCAAAGAAGTGGAAATCAAGAGGATGCTCATCAGTTTTGGAATGGCTAAGCAAGTTGTGGCATATGATTGTGAAGGAGTATTACTGTGCTGTGAAATGACAAAGGAGTATCTCAGGAAAAAACGCTAAGACCCATATCCATTGTTTCTCTTTTGAAACCCTTCTCTTCCATCTCAGAATCAATTTTGTGTATTGGTTCCAATAAAAAAGAGTGGTAAGGGCTAGACGATGGGGAATAAGTGACTTGCTAGTCACACAGCAGGAGGAACTCCCTTCTCTAAGTCTGTTCCTCAATCCATTGAGCTGTTTTACTGCCCCTAAGAATTATATAGATTGATAGGAAGTAAAGTAACAAGGACTGGGACATCCTTGTGCAGCGTGATGGCAGTATTGCAATGACAACCAACTACAAGAAATTTGGCTACTGTAATCAATACAATGATCTGAGACAATTCCAAAGGACTTGAATAGTTGGAAAATCTTGAATCCCTGGGACTGCATTGCCCAGGATTCCTTTCTGTATCACCCACAATTCTTTTTCCTTTCTATATACATGCATCTTTTGCATGATTGTATATAAGTTTTGGGTAATGCCCCTCTCCCTTGCTCTTCCCTGTGAATTGAGTGATGGCAGGTCTTTGTTGCCCTAACTCTCTCTTCCACGTGAAGTGAGTGGGGAACATTCTCTGTGTTCTCTAGCTCTCTAGTTAATATTAATAAATCTCTATAAATAATATACTTTAGAGATATTGAATATTAATTTTAAAATCCACAGACTAATGAAAAAATGCTATCCAACTCCAAAGAGAGAACTGATTAACTCCTAGTACAACTAAAGTATAATTTTCTATTTTTCTTGCCCTTTTTGAAATATGCTTAATATGGAAATATTTTAACATGACTTTAAATGTATAATTGATATTATATTGCTTGCCTTCTTAGTGGGTAAGGGAGAGGTGAGAGAGAGAGACAAAATTTAGAACTTAAAATTTAAGAAGAAAAGAATGTCAAGAAATAAATAAGTTAAATGTTTTTATTAAAATAAAATTTTATGTTTATAGCCACGCTCTTTGTAATGGCAAAAACTGGAAAATGAGCGGGTATCCATCAATTAGGGAACAGCTGAACAAATTATGGTATCTGATGATGATGGATTACTATTGTGCTGAAAGGAATAATGAACTGGAGGAATTCCATGTGAACTAGAATGATGTCCAGGAACTGATCCAGAGTGAAAGGAGCAGAGCCAGAAGAACATTGTACACAGAGACTGATACACTATGGTACATTTGAACATAACGAACTTCTCTACTAGCAGCAATGCATGAATCAAGAGCAAGGCTGAGGGACTTATGAGAAAGAAAACTAGCCACATTCAGAGGAAGAACTGTGGAAGGAGAAACAGAAGAAACACATATGATTGATCACATGGTTCAATGGGTATATGTTTGGGGATGTTGACTTTAAATGATCACTCTATTGCAAATATTAATAATATGGAAATAGGTTTTGAACAATGATACATGTATAATGCAGTAGAATTGTTCGTCAACTTGGGGGTGAAGAGTGGAGGGAAAGAATATGAATCATGTAACCCTAGAAAAATATTCTTAATTAATTAATTAAAAAAATCAAATAAAATTTTAAAAATCAAATCAACTGTGACTGGGAAATACAAAGTTTAGGAATTAGTTCAGGAGCTTAGGAATTGTGGGCCTACTATTGTATCCCAAACATCTTACTACATATTTGTGGAGGATGAGGGAATAGCAAGGATGAATATTTTGAGAAAAGCTCTATAATAACTTTTAACTTAGAGGTTTCTTAGAGACAGACATACAGACTGGTCCCTGGAGCTATACTAAAAGCTATTTGGACAAGCTGCCTAATTTACTACAATGAAACATCAGAGGTACTGGGAAGAATGTGGAGGCCCCAAAATTCAAAAGTTCAGCTGTGTTAAATTGGATCAACTGTACATTACTGTACTAGCAAATTACACATAGATAATAATGGCTTCTATGGGCATGATTTTATTTCAGAAATTTAGTAACTCGCTCTATTTTAATATCAGAGAATATCAGGCATGAGGACACAAAACTGAAAGCAATGCCACTAGGAAAATAGGTGGGTAAGAATCAGAAACTTATATTGTATAATTGTCTTTCTGGTTTATGTTTCCAGTTACCTTTGGGTTTTTAGTAGCTCATTTTGTCTTCTAAAATCCTTTCCACTTCAGTAACATTCACAAAGTATAGTTATTTCCTCTGTGCTCTAGTTTCAAACCAGTACACATCAGCCATATGAAAAAGATTTTTTAAAGACCTGTTCTTCTTTTCTCACATACCATGCCAACCTGTAGAAACTAGGGCTCAGGAGAATGAAGCGCAATCCCTCATGGTAGACCTAAGACAAACTGAGAAGCAGGACAAGTTTTCTCTGATACCTCTATATCTTTCTAGGTTTCCTTTCTGTCTTCCTCCCTCCCTTTTGGAACTTCAAATGTCAACTCAACCCAAGTTACTAAACCAAGTAACCACTGGTTACTGAAAGGTTTTTCAGATCTGTATACCTTGGTATTGTTCTGGACCCTGTCCCCTTTGGCCACACTGCACCCCATCCCTACCAGATAAAAAATTACCTATCTTGTGCCCAGATTAATTTGAATAAAAACAAAACCAAACAAAAACAATATGCTAACATGATCACAGATGTAAGAGAATTAATGTGCCTTCCCTCCCAAAAAAACCACTACATTTTAATAGAGGCCTTCTTCGAGAGAGCACGTGACAATAATTCTCTTGGTAGAAAATAGATGCACCAATAAAGGAAAGACTAAAGGGGCCGTCAGAGTATGGAAGAAAAAACATTAGTTTTGAATTTATGAGGCCTGGGTTTGAAATCTGGCTCTGCCAGAATGGGAGCTTCTTGAGGGCAGGAACCATTTTTCATTTTTCTTTGTATCCCCTGAACTTAGCAGCATGCTTGGAATATAGTAAGTGCTTAATAAGTGTTTGCTAATTTGTTGACTATGTGACACTGGGAGAATTTCTAAAGCCTATGATCTTATGATGTAATAAGTGTAAAAACACCGGGGACTACTCTTTCCCATGTAAAAGTTGAACAGGGTAACATTTATTAACATGTGACCGCCATTTAGACATGCTCCTAAAATGACACTTAATGTAAACTTGATACTCAGAACCTGCTCTACTCTTGGCCAGCATAAAATTTTTATATCTATTCACTTTTCCCCCAAAAGTTCTATTGACACATAAACCAGAGACCATATAGTCTATCCTCTCTCCAGGATGCCCAGGAAAATTATGAATCAGAATATTCTTTCGTCATTTATATAAGGCAACAAGGAACAACTAAGACTATGTCTACTCAAAGCAAAATAAAAAACTAATTACCAGAGGGGAAGGAAAAGAAAAAGGGAGAAAGGAAAAACTAGGAATTCTTGGACTTGGGGCAATGACCAGAAAAGTAAGGGGGCTATCTAAGACAAATGACCACTCTTATGTAAGTGATTATGGTGATTGGTGACAAAGATCATAGGGGTTGAGGAGAATAAGGAACTGAAAGGCTAAGGTGTTCAAAAAAGGCAAGGACTATGCTGAATAATACTGTGATCAAGGTACAAATCTATCTGGGAGAAGAGCGGGTGGTCCAGAGGTCCAAAGATGATAACAACTGGGATCTGGACAGAAGAGAGGGAAATTCAGTGGAGAAGAGGTGATTGTTGTGCAACTTAAAAATAGTATTTAGCATGCAAGGACTTACACCAGTTCCTCCTTTTTGCCTTGTGCATAAGGAAAATGATAAAGAGAAGTGGTCAATCCTAGAGAAAGTGTTAAGAGATGTGGCATTTTCAGGAGGAAGTTAAGGTTTATATGAGCAACAGATGATAGAAAGAATATAAGAGGAAGAAATCTAGGAGAAAGAGGAGTTTGACTTCAAGAGGACACAGTGGTACAGCAGGGACCAAAGGGATGGGAGTATATTAACAGTAAAAATAAAAACAATATTAATTTTAAAAGCTGTTTAATATCACTTTAAGGTTTACAAAATACTGTATAAGTACTATCTCATATGATCCTTACGAGAATCCTACAAAGCTAATATTATTATGTCAGTTTTACAAAAGGCACAAAGAGGTCAAATGACTTGCTCACAGCCATGCAGTGTCCAAAATGAAATTTGAACTTAAGTCTTCAAGGTTCCAAGTCCATTATTCTAATGATTAAACCACCTCAGCTTACATTTCTATAGTAATTCATGGCAATAAAACAACTTAATGTATCACTGCAATTTTTCACAGCAACCCTCTGAACTAATTAATAAAAAGCTAGGATTCAATGTTGATTTTATAAAGAAAGCAACTAAGAATCAGGGAGGTTAAAAGGACTTAAACAATGATGGGGACTATGGAACAGTAAGGCCCCAGTCCTATGCATGTAATCAAGAGAAAAAAGAGGGAAGAGTGTTCATCTCAACAAATATAAGGTTCCAGAAAGACAAAATAGAAACTGTCAGATAGGAATGGGTCTAGAGTTCATCAGTGAGTGCTGGCCACCTTCCTTTCAGACCTTTACTTTCAAATGGTTTCAGTTGTTGCTGTATATATGTAACCTAAATGTCAATGGTTTGGCATATGATCTCTTCCAAAAGTTGGTAAAATTTTCCATTTTGGTTATTCAACAAATTCTGCAACATTTCTATCAGGTCTTAATACAAAATTCTCTTAACATATCTGGAAATAATATCCTTATTGTTTAAAATTAAGTCATTTGCTTTATTTCTCACTGTGAGGCTATTAAGAATTAAAGCTATATGTTATTTCTGATTTGGTCACCTCTGGTTTGCTTGTACCTTTTAAACCATGGGAAATGGCTAGCTATACCATGGACAGACTCAATCTACCATTAGTGAGGATTGTATGAATGTTTTGGGGTTTTTTTTGGCAACAAAAAATGGCATTAAAGAAGATACATTACTCTCTTTTGCTGCTTTACCATTAAGAACTATGGGGCTTTTTCAACAGATTTTCAGTAGAAAACCCATAATTGTATTGTATCCCCCTTTAGAATGTGAGCTTTTTGAGAGCAACAACTGACTTTTCCTTTTGTAACTGCAGCTCTTAGCAAGGTTCTTTTCCCATAGTAAATACTGAAAGTTATTTCATTCATTTATGCAATTTAGACCCTTTAAGTTATTGTTCTTTTGCAAAGTTTAATTATTTTAATGTGTTAGGCCAAGAAAATTAATTTCATACAAAACAAAATCAAACTATATATAAACTAAATCAGGTTACAGATTAAATTATGAAGAGGATTCACAAATAGACTAATTGAGGAGGATTATTTCCATATAACCAAGGAATCAGAGACAGTTAGAATTATTCCCCTGGCTTCTTTTTCAAAGCATGCTTAAAGCTCTTGGGTAAATTTTCACATCCCAAAGGACAAGATTTTGGTCAGTACAGGCAAAGCTAATATTAACCAAAAGATACAGAGAAGTGTTAAAGGAATTTTTTAAATCTCCCTCTGTCTCTTTAAGAGGCAGGAACAAACCAATTTCTAAGTAAGAGCAGATAGCTGAGAAGAGAGTTTGCTAGAGCTGAAAATTCTATTACCTAGAAGAGATATAAGAAAGAGACAGTTGAGAGTTGGGGACTCTTTTGCCACTGGATTCTCTAGAGAGCAGGAGGTCTGTCTCAGTCTCTCTCTCTCAGTCAAGAGACTGACAGACAGGTTTACTATTGACAATTGAGATAGAGAAACTGATTTAAGGAGGTTGTAGGTGATTAATGTTTATTGATTAGCTTAGGTGGGTAGGTAGTGAATATATTTCTAGGCAGGAGTAGGGTAGATGTTAGGCCTGATCTGCCAGGCAGGAGAATCTGTCCTTGAAGACAGTTAGAATAGAGTTTTTTAGAAATTTTAGGTAGGATTACAATTTTAGGTATAGTCATAAGGTATTAGAGTAATCATCTCACTTTCCTCCTTTTTATTTTTCTATCTGAACTTCTTCTAAATTAAACTTAGTGTTTTTATCAATCTGCTCTCCTCATTTTTGTCAAAGTCTTACCAAAATTAATCCTTAACAGAAGCCATAAAAGGAAATGAAAAATATCTATAACAAAAATTTTGGGAACAAAGCTCAAGCTGGGTTCTTTAAGGAACCCCCAAGATAAAAATTTCTTATCATGAAGCATCATTTTCTGTAATAGACGAGTACTGTATTGGTTTGCTGTTTGTATGTGTGCATATGCAACTCCTGAGAATTTCTACTGGAAATTCCACTGATTTTCCAGTTAAGCTTTACACTCTATGGAAACTATATTATTTGCCTTTTCTTTATTTTCTAATTCACCCAGGTGGAGGTCAAAGGGACAGTTAAATAGGGGGGAATTCCTATGGAGAAGGGGCCAGGCATACAGAGCAGTTGATGACCAGCTGCCAGTGACGAGGCAAGCAAGATAGCTGAGTGGAAATAGCCAAACATCCTGAGGGAGAGATAGGAGATGGCCAACTACTGCCATAATCACAACCACAATCTTTATGAAGATTCTGATAGAGACAGCTCATGATTATTGAGAATAGTGGCACCTCTCAGGCCCAGGGGCTGGGCTGCTCCCTTCTCCCTCTCTACCCACACTGAGGGCATTTCTCATATCATCCATCCCTCTAAAAGGTTTGCCATCACTGCCCTATACCATCTAGCAAACCTTTGTGGAAAAGGCCTCCAATATCTTTGCCAACACTACTGGATGACCAAATGCCACTGAGAGTGTTCTGACTAGCAGTTTCTAATTACTCCCTTGTTCTCAAAGAGAATCTCTGCAAAGATCAGCAATTTCTAAATATCCTCGTTCCTGAACAGAATTAACTTCAAGGAGACTATTCTGTTTAACCTACAGGTGAGCCCAGCTTGGGGCCTGGTGAGAGGTCTGCCTCCATTAGTTCAAGGTGGCTTAAACCAATCTTTTAGTTTTTCCAGGAAGGTATTATTATCCTACAATAAACAACTTATGGTTCCTGACTTCACCCTCCTCCCCTCTTGGGTATATAAATCCCTTGCTGTAACTTTCCTCCTTGGACACTCATTGTACAATGTCCTGTTTCATGACTCTCCTGACCTTAATTAAAAATGCCTTTTTTTCTATATGTGAGTTTAATTTATTTCAAAACATGGCATTCTTGGTGTCAGAAGTGGGATTCATTGGAAGCTTATATCTTTCTTGGTCCTGGGGAATGGGCTTCTGGATGCCCTGGTACTAACATGGGCCTCTTGTGACCAGTCCCAAGTCCTCTTCCACTGAATTGGAAAATATCTGGTCTTGCTGGAATCCCAGACTCCTATCATCTGCAGTTGAGTCAGTTTCTTTAATTGAGAAATTTGGTAAAGACCCATGGATAATTTGGAATTCACTTTATTTGGTTTCCCTTAGGAACTATGGCCAAGTGGGTTTGGATATTTGCAAGTTGTTAGAAAGATTTGGATACTTAAAAATTGTTGGCTAAATTTTAAATAATTTTCCTCTGGGAATAATTAGAATGTCAAAAGGAAAAAGCTTCAGCCTTTTGTCAGTCTTTGTGGAGTTAAGTGTGCTGTTTGTGTTTGTGTGTATGAGTTATTACAGCCTCTGGAGGCAGCTAGTATCCCAAACTGAGAGCAGAATCCTGTTATCTTCTGGATGCTTCATCAGAGAGCCTAGCAGGAAGACTTTACTAGTAACTATTTCTGTGTCTCTTGTCCTATTAAAGTCAAAATAGCTTCTTCCTGAAAAGTGAGAGTAAAAAAAATTACGACCACTAATTATAAATTTTGAATGCTTTTTATCTATTTGCCTGTATAAGTTGCTCTGTGACTTTATGTCTGAAGAAAGTGTGAACTTTAGTTGCAGAAAATCTGGCTGCTTTCTAGTGCTAGATCAAATCAAAAGGCAAAATAATGACTCTGAATTGACTATAAATTGGTCTTGTCTAGCTCTCAGAAACTAACCACTTTGCCTGAGAATTGAATTTAAAAGAAGAAAATCAAATCTAAAGAACAAGAAACTCACTCCCCAGCCACCCTATCCTTTGGCTATGGCTTCCTTACCCAATTTTCTATGAACTCATAAAACCAGGCTGTTTGCCCTCCACAAGACTATTTAATCATCTCTTTCTCTATATCTCATTAGAAAACCCCAGTGCTTATGGAACCTCATGCTATCTGGGAACCCAAATTTTAATATTTTGACTGCAATTAAAGACCTTTTTATTAGAACTACTTTGGTGATTTTTTTTTAAGATTGCCAAAAGTCAAAAGTAGCTAGATTTGTTTCTTAAAGAGATCTTTTCCTTGAAAATTAATGTTTCTCTCATGGATTTTGGCCAAAGTCCAGAAAACAGATTAAAGAGAGAAGACTGAGCCTTTGATTACAACTTCTTGACTAAATTTAGGCCTGAAATGTAAGTTCTCCATATGACTACCAAAATTGTGGTTTAAAACCAAGATGTTATGATGAATTTTAAGCTAAATATTTTTTAGAAAAAATTTTATTGTAAAATTACAAATAAATTAGCCCTGAAATTCTTTTATCACTCTTTGCAAATGTATTGTTTTATAACCAAGAAAGGAAGATCATTTGGCTAAAAAATGAAAAAAGAAAGTCTATAAAGGGGGAAAGGCTTAGGAAGGAATTTGAAATATACAAGAAATTTGTTTAGAAAATGCTTTCTGTATAGAGAATAATATACTAGAACTTAATTGTAATTCATAAATTTTGTAAGTTGCTTAAAGACTTTTATAATTACTAAAAAAAATTTAAATAGATTTTTGAAACTGACAGCCAAAATTAAGACTACAACAGTGAAAAAACTTCATAGGAACCCTTCTCCCCTCCTGTAAAAGAGGGAAAATAAGATGTTTTTATTTCAATGAAGTAAACATTAATGAGATCGTCTATGATACTTTCTGAAAATTAACTGAATTTGAAGAAAAAGAAGATTTGAGTATGTTGGCAAAAAGGGAAGGAAAGTATTAGGGATGTGAAAGAAACAAGACAGTTTAAGAAAAAGCAAGAAGGAATTTAGGGGGAAATGAAATGAATAAAAAGTTAAGAAAACACAGAGACTGATATACTATGGTAAAATCGAATGTAATGGACTTCTCTGTACCAGCAACAATGCAATGACACAGGACAGTTCTGAGGGATTTACGGTAAAGAACACTACCCACATTCAGAGAAAGAACTGCAAGAGAGGAAACATAGAGGAAAAACAACTGCTTGAACGCATGGGCTGAGGAGGACATGATTGGGGATGTAGACTCGAAACTACCACACCAATGCAACTAACAACAATTTGGAAATAGGTCTTAATCAATGACACATGATAAAACCAGTGGAAAAGTGCATTGGCCATGGGTGTGGGGGGGGTGAAGGGGAAAGTAGGAGAATGAATCATGTAACCATGTTAAAAATGAATATTAATAAATGTTTAAAAAAAGAATTAAAAAAAAGTTAAGAAAAGTTATAACCTGAGTAAAAGGTTTTGGAGACTTAGAAAAACAAAAATGAAGTAAAGTTGAGATCTTATTCAGATAAAGTTGTGAGAAATTTTATGTAGTTACTCTTGGTGATATAAGCTTCAAATTCCCTGGCTTCTAAGCTAAGTGATGGAAATAGGAAGCTGAATGCTTAGGGTTATTCCTTTTAAAAGCCCCAGGAAGAGGTTAAAAGAAAAAAGTTGAAAACTAAGAAATTGATCAGGCTTTGGGGATGGTTTGAGAGGAAATAGGGTAAAAGTTATAGGAAGTAGGGAAAGCCCCCAAATGTCTTTTATTTTATTTTTTAAGTGGACCATCATCCAGATACATCATTCCTCTTATTTGTTTATTTTTTAGGATTTTATTTTTTTGAAAAATTTTCCATGGTTACATAATTCATGTTTTTACTTTCCCCTTCACCCCCATTAACCCCCCCATAACCGATGCACATTTCCACTGGTTTTAACATGTCATCAATCAAGATTTATTTCCATATTATTGACAGTTGCATTGGTGCGGTCGTTTCGAGTCTACATCCCCAATCATGTCCGCATCAACCCATGTGTTCAAGCAGTTGTTTTTCTTCTGTGTTTCCACTCCTGTAGTTATTCCTCTGAATGTGGGTAGCGTTCTTTTCCATAAATCCTTCAGAATTGCCCTGAGTCACTGCATTGCTGCTAGTACCGAAGTCCATTACATTTTATTTTACCACAGTGTATCATATCAGTCTCTGTGTATAATGTTCTCCTGGTTCTGCTCCTTTCACTCTGCATGAATTCCTGGAGGTTGTTCCAGTTCACATGGAATTCCTCCAGTTTATTATTCCTTTGAGCACAATAGTATTCCATCACCAGCATATACAGTTGGTTCGGCCATTCCCCAATTGAAGGGCATACCCTAGTTTTCCAGTTTTTTGCCACCACAAAAAGCGCAGCTATAAATACATTTGTACAAGTCTTTTTATCTATGATAAATCTATGATTTATCTCTTTGGGGTACAAACCCAGCAATGGTATGGCTGGATCAAAGGGTAGGCATTCTTTTTTCGCTCTTTGGACATAGTTCCAAATTGCCATCCAGAATGGTTGTATCAGTTTACAACTCCACCAGCAATGCATTAATGTCCCAATTTTGCCACATCCCCTCCAGCATTCATTACTCTCCCCTGCTGTCATTCTAGCCAATCTGATAGGTGTGAGGTGGTACCTCAGAGTTGTTTTGATTTGCATTTCTCTAATTATTAGAGATTTAGAACACTTTCTCATGTGCTTATTGATAGTTTTGATTTCTTTATCTGAAAATTGCCTTTTTCATGTCCCTTGCCCATTTATCAATTGGGGAATGGCTTAATTTTTTTTATACAATTGATTTAGCTCCTTGTATATTTGAGTAATTAGACCCCTGTCGGAGTGTCTTTGTTATATTTTTTTCCCAGTTTGTTGTTTCCCTTCTGATTTTTGACTACATTGTTTTTGTTTGTACAAAACCTTTTTAATTTAATGTAATCAAAATTATTTATTTTACATTTTGTAATTTTTTCCAACTCTTACTTAGTTTTAAAATTTTCCCTTTCCCGTAGATCTGACAAGTATACTATTTTGTGTTCATTTAACTTATTTATAGTTTCCCTCTTTATATCAAGTCATTCACCCATTCTGAATTTATCTTAGTATAGGGTATGAGATGTTGATCTAAACCTAATCTCTCCCATATTGTTTTCCAATTTTCCCAACAGTTTTTGTCAAATAGTGGATTTTTGTCCCAAAAGTCGGGCTCTTTGGGTTTATCATACACTGTCTTGCTGATGTCACTTACTCCAAGTCTATTCCACTGATCCTCCCTTCTGGCTCTTAGCCAGTACCATATCGTACTGATGACTGCTACTTTATAATATAGTTTAATATCTGGTACTGCTAGGCCACCTTTCTTCACGTTTTGTTTTTTATTATTTCCCTTGATATTCTTGATCTTTTGTTATTCCAAATGAAATTTGTTATAGTTTTTTCTAATTCAGTAAAAAAGTTTTTTGGTAGTTTCATAAGTATGGCACTAAATAAGTAAATTAATTTGGGTAGAATGGTCATTTTTATTATGTTAGCTTGTGCTACCCATGAGCAATCAATGTTTTTCCAATTGATTAGAACAAGTTTTAACTATTTGGAAAGTGTTTTGCAAATAGTTGTGTTCATATAATTCTTCTGTTTGTTTCGGTAGATAGATTCCTAAGTATTTTATATTGTCTAGGGTGATTTTAAATGGTATTTCTCTTTCTACCTCTTGCTGCTGTGATGTGTTGGAAATATATAGAAATGCTGATGATTTAGGTGCATTTATTTTGTATCCTGCAACTTTGCTAAAGTTGTTGATTATTTCTACAAGCTTCTTAGCTGAATCTCTAGGATTTTTTTTTAATTTTAAACCCTTAACTTCTGTGTATTGACTTATAGGTGGAAGATTGATAAGGGTAGGCAATGGGGGTCAAGTGACTTGCCCAGGGTCACACAGCTGGGAAGTGTCTGAGGCCGGATTTGAACCTAGGACCTCCTGTCTCTAGACCTGGCTCTCAATCCACTGAGCTACCCAGCTGCCCCCTCTCTGGGATTTTTTAAATAGACCATCATAACATCTGCAAAGAGTGATAACTTGGTCTCCTCATTGCCTATTTTAATATCTTCAGTTTCTTTTTCTTCTCTAATTACTACTGCTAGTGTTTCTAGAATAATGTTAAATAATAGAGGTGATAATGGGCATCCTTGTTTCATGCCTGATATTATTGAGAAGGCTTCTAATTTAACCCCATTGAATATGATGCTTGTTGATGGTTTTAGATAAATACTGTATTATTTTTAGGAAATGTCCTTCTATTCCTATTCTTTCTAATGTTTTCAATAGAAATGGGTGTTGTATTTTGTCAAAAGCTTTTTCAGCATCAATTAAGATAATCATGTGGTTTTTGTTAGTTTGCTTGTTGATATGGTCAATTATGTGAATGGTTTTCCTGATGTTGAACTATCCTTGCATTCCTGGTATAAATCCCACCTGATCATAATGAATAACACTTGTGATCACTTGCTGGAGTCTTTTTACTAGTATTCTGTTTAAGATTTTTGCATCTATGTTCATTAAGGAGATTGGTCTGTAGTTTTCTTTCTCTGTTTTTGATCTACCTGGTTTGGGGATCAGTACCATATTTGTGTCATAAAAGAAGTTTGATAGAATTCCTTCTTTGCTTATTATGTCAAATAGTTTGTATAGTATTGGAATTAGTTGTTTTTTGAAGGTTTGATAGAATCTGAATTTGTGAATATGTCTGGTCCTGGGGATTTTTTCTTAGGGAGTTCTTTGATGGCTTGTTCAATTTCTTTTTCTGATACGGGATTACTTAAGTATTCTATTTTTTCTACTGTTAATCTAGGCAATTTATATTTTTGTAAATATTTATCCATCTCACCTAAGTTGCTATATTTATTGCCATATAATTGGGCAAAATAGTTTTTAATGATTGCCTTGATTTCTGCTTCATTAGAGGTGAGGTCTCCCTTTTCATCTTTGATACTGATGATTTGGTTTTCTTCTTTCCTTTTTTTAATTAGATTGACCAATACTTTGTCAATTTTATTTGTTTTTTCAAAGTACCAGCTTCTAGTCTTATTTATTAATTCAATAGTTCTTTTTCTTTCAATTTTATTGATTTCTCCTTTAATTTTTATAATCTCTAATTTGGTCTTTAACTGGGGATTTTTAATTTGTTCCTTTTCTAATTTTTTTATTTGCATGCCCAGTTCATTTATCTTTGCCCTCTCTGATTTGTTAATATGTGCACTCAAGGATATATATTTCCCCCTGAGTAATGCCATAGCTGCATCCCAGAGTTTGATAGGATGTCTCATCATTGTCATTCTCCTCAATGAAATTATTGTTTCTATGATTTGTTTTTTAACTAACTGGTTTTGGAGAATCATATTATTTAATTTCCAATTAGTTTTTGATATGCCTGTCCATGTGCCCTTACTGATTATTATTTTTATTGCATTATGACCTTAAAAGGTTACATTTATTATTTCTGCTCTTTTGCATTCGTTTGCAATGTTTTTATGCCCTATTACATGGTCAATCTTTATGAATGTGCCATGTGCAGCTGAAAAGAAGATATATTCCTTTTTGTCCCTATTTATTTTTCTCCATATATCTATTAAATCTAATTTTTCTAGGATTTCATTCACCTTTCTTATTTATTTTTTGGTTTGATTTATCTAGATATGAAAGAGAAATGTTTAGATTTTCCACTAGTATAGTTTTACTATCCATTTCCTTCTTGAGCTCTCACAGTTTCTCCTTTAGGAATTTGGATGCTATATCATTTGGTGCATACATGTTGAGTACTTTTATTTACTTACTACCTATACTGCCTTTTATCAGGATGTAATTACCTTCCCTGTCTCTTTTAATCAGATCTATTTTTACTTTGGCTTTGTCAGAAATCATGATGGAAAACCCCTGCCTTCTTTTTCTCAGTAGAAGCCCCAAAGATTTTGCTCCAGTCCTTGACCTTAAATCTGTGTATGTCGACCTGCCTCATATATGTTTCTTGTAGACAACATATGGTAGGATATTGGTTTCTAATCCACTGTGCTATTTGCTTCTGTTTTATGGGTGAGTTCATCGCATTCATATTCAGAATTATAATTATCAGTTGTGTATTCCCCAACATTTTGGTATCCTCTCCTAGTTCTACCCCTTCTTCTTATGCTATTTCCTTTTAAACCAGTCCCCCTCGTCCCTTCCCTTGGTTTACTTCCCTTTCCACCACCACCCTTATTATTCCCCTCTTTTTATTTTTTAAGGCCTAATGAATTCCCTCCTCCTCTCCTCCCTTCCCTTTTTTGACCTCCCCACTCCCCTGCTCTCCTTGGTTTATCCCTTCTCACTTTTTCAGTAGGGTTTGACAGAATTCTATATCCCAATGGATATAGCTACTCTTCCCTCTCAGGGTTAATTCCGCTGGGAGTAAGGCTTAAATATTACCTATTAATGCTCTCTTCCTCTCTTTCTTATAATAGTATTCATCCCCTCCCCTTCCCATGCCCTCTTTGTGTGGTATAGAATATCCTATTTTTCTTATTCATTCAAGTTTCTCTTGGAGCCATCTACTATTCAACCCCTTCTTTCCCCCGTATCATCTTAGACCATTTAGTCCTCCAACCTCTCCCTATGAATAATTCTTCTAATTACTATAATAGTGAATAGTTTTTGAAAATTACACGTAACATTTCTCCACATAGGAATACAAATAATTTAATCTTATTGAAACCCTTAAAGAGGCAAATTTACAAATAAGAGTTTTCTTTCTTTCAATTTGTTCATTTGTGATCTTAAAACAAGTTACTTTCAGTTTACCAATCTATAATGTGGACATAGAAAATACCTAACACCATTCTGATACCTTATTTCAATAAAACAATTGTTGAAATTGTAAATTCTTTTAAATTTAGATCCTTTAAGAGTTATAGACTCAATTATTTTAAAATTTTTGTCTCTGTTTACTACAGCACACTACCTAACCTCTTAGTTGGCTACAAGTGAAATTAGATAAGCATCTGAAGTCAAAATCCTCTTCAAGGATCATTTGTAAGGAACTCTTGTTCCAGGGTGGTTAGTCTTTCCCCACACATCAAGCACTCTATAAATGTTGACTATTGTGATCTTCAATGTTTTATTCCATTTTTTCTATTGTGCAAATTGAATATCATTATATTAACTCTCTTTGTCATGTAAAAAACTATCCAAGATTACTGTCTAAGAAATAAGGGGCCACACTCTACAAGCAACTGAAGAAATTCCTTACCTAGGCCAAATATCTCTCTGATGAGATACCCAAGTGATCTTATTGAATTTTTCAGTTGTTCCTAAGTCTACCCTTATCAGAGTACTGTTGTGAGGAAGATTATTTAGTTATTAGTTACATATAGTTTATATGGACTTAGCAGGAAGGGCTGGAGGATTCCAAGATGGAATGAAGGAGCAGGAAGTAGGGCTTGTGCTCTGAGAAAGACTCCATTAGTATTTGGCACAAACTGTTGCTAGCCCTGGGAGATCTCAGAGATAAGGAAACCCTGCATCCAGATTCCCTGGGAACCTGAGTGGTGGAGGTTTTCAGCAAGTGGACAAGACCTGCAGAGCTGCACCAAGTAGAGAGGATTTGGGATCTGGTGGACAGCATCTCAAGCACACTCTCTCTACTTGGATACCTTGGACCTTGGTTTTTGGCATCCTGTGATCATCCTTGGATAACCGTGAGAACCCTCAAAGCCACCCTCAGGCCCTTTAGCTGTGCTGGTCAAACCTGGCTGGAACCAGGTTTGAAGCAGCCTTCCCAGTGACTCCAGTACTGCTCCTTTGGGCCCTGCCTGGCTTTGGTCAATTAGAATTAGAATAGACAAGTCCTCCCCTTGCCCCTATGATTTGCCCTTTAGGTTTTTAAGTACAGAATCCCCTATCCCACCTTTATTTAGTTAATCAAAATTAAACTGTTAAAAACCTTTACCTTGCCTGCTGGTTCCATAGACCCTGGCCTAGGGGGTGAGCTGGGTGAGCTGGGGCCAACTGCCATTCTCGACAGTTACCAGCTTAGCAGTGAACTCTGGTCTCCCTATCCTGGCTGGTCCTGTCTCCTTCAACCCAGTGTGTGTATCCACAACCATTTAGGTTATATTTTAGCATCCCTGGTGCCCCATCTTTTACAGTTTGTCACTCCCAGATGGCTGGGTAAGAGAGACAGACAGGAAGTGTACTCTTGGGCTGCTAGAAACATACAGGAAGTCAGAGGATTTGAACATTCTATGAGGGAGCTCAGTCATTGGGTGTGAGCTGAAAGTTCTCAAACAGTGGTGAGCTCCTCAGAGCTGCTCAGCCCCCACCCCAGGTCATTCATAAAATCTCTGTGGGAAGGCAAAATACTATTAGACCTGGAGTAGCCCCAGAGAAAGGGATTTGTACCAATTTTTTTGTGTTTTGTTCTCTGTTGTTTGTACTTGATTGTAATTGTACTTGTGATTGTTTGATTAATTGTTATTAGTCAGGAAGTGTGGCTAATAATAACACTGATTTTGTGTACGGTTGGTCAGTTTGGGCAATGATGGGAACAATGTTATTTGAAGATTGGATTGATAATGTCCTTTTGACACTGTGGAAAGGAGTTTTGGCTCTCCCTTACCTATGGTTCAAAATCATACCCAGGTATTTTAGGGGGATGATGGATGCTGAAATACCACAACCTATTTTAACTATTAATATCCTGGATTTGTTATCACATATGCCAATCCTGATCCTTACTGGTTATTTCGCGTATAAGTTAAGGTGGATGTTCTTCCATATTATGTATTGTTTTAAGATCATAGTGACCTGGTGTTTTAGGGATTCTGAAACTAAGCAGATGTTAAGATTATTTCAGATCAAACTAAATAATTTGGAATTATACATACAGAATGGTGGTGTTTCTGGTCAACCTCTTGGTCCTCCTAATACTGGCAATGTGGCTGGATTTTCAACCATAGGTATTACTGGCAAAAGTGTTACATCTAAGGCTGAGTTGGAACAGCAAGCACAAAGCAAGGGTGGAAAACCTATTAATCTTCAGACCTGTACATTCACAAAGGCACTCCTTAGAGATAGTGAGAAATTATCCTCATGGCACGTGGGAGATGAATCAGATTTCCTGGAAGCAAGTCAATAAGGATCTTTTATCTCTGTGATTCTGGCCAACTTGATGGTTTTTGTTCTATTCCTTGTTCTGTGCTTATAAAATTGTATTTTACCCTCAATTCCCAGGCTCTTGGTCAGAGGCAGGACCATAAGACATAATGAATATCCCTTATAATAAATGATATCTAACCAGAAGCACTTCCTCAGTTTATCTCTTCTGAAGCACAGCTAACCTAATAATAATAGGCATGAATTCCAACTAGTAGTGTCCATGCAAAATTAAATACATGAATATATTGTGAAATTTGATAATACCAGCATAGGTAAAAAGATAACTTCTCTTGTAATTTAGATATGTTAGATTATAAACTCATTTGATAAAGAGTTACCTAAAAGGGGCTAGCAGGGTGGCTCAGTGGATTCAAGCCAGGTCCAGAGATGGAAGGTCCTAGGTTCAAATCTGACAACTGTCACTTCTTAGCTGTGTGACCCTGGGCAAGTCACTTAACCATCATTGCCTAGTCCTTACTGCTCTTCTGCCTTAGAACCAATACCCAGCATTGATTCTAAGACGGAAGGTAAGGGTTTAAAAAAGTTGCCTAAAAACTGTTATCCATTTTTGTTAAGTGTATTTTATTTCATTGGGATGATAACAATGGTCTCAAATTTTTTTTCTTTCTTTGCTGCTTTATTTTGTGGGAGGCCAATAAGAGGAACAGAGTCTTAAATAGATGAACATCTGAGACTCCTCTTTTGACTCCTTTTCAGATCCACACCTTTTCTTAATAACATTATATGTCCCATTGGAAAGCTTTAAACAAACCAGTAATTATTGGGTTAACAATTTCTCTACAAGAAAATTAAGATCCCTAAACTCTAAGAATATTCCTAAGTCAGCCAAGGTCAGCACTAGACAAAACTTTATCCAACCAGGTGCAGTCCTCCTGATAAAAAATACAAGACTCAATTCATTTATGATATCTATAGAATATAGTTATGATTTTCAGAATTTGCTTGCTGATATCCAGGCGGCTAGAATTTGGCCTTGGACCCTGTTCTATCTTTACTTTGAAGCCTCCAAGGATTTTCTTTTGTGTGATTTGTCACCATGAGCTGTAAGTTTTTCTTTGTGTTCTTTGTGTGAAAATATATGTAATAAACTCCATGCTCCTGGAGCCAGAGCTAGAGCTGGAAGCATGAGGTAAAAGACAACTCCCTTATTCTGTCCTTATTTCCTTATCAACTAAACTGTCCTTACCAGATTATCAGAGATGATAAAGAGATCTCCACATTATTTGATGTCTGAGACTTTTTATTTGACAGGGTTAGAAGGATGTTTATCTCTGCTAGTGAAATAGCAGAAAGTCCAATAATACCTCAACTTATGAGTTGCTAGATTCAAGAGCAGAAAAGCTAACTTCACACCTAGCTAAATTAAGAAAGTTTATAAATCAGCTTAAGTTGAGGAGCAAGTTCCACCTAAATATGTTTAACTGTATTAAAGTTATATGTGATAGGATGTGTGATATGATGAATGATTTTCTATATAAGGTAATTTGGAAATACCTGTGACTAATTTAATATTAGGACTGTTAAAGCAGCTTCTTGTTAATCCAGATATGGTTAGATTATGAACTGAAAAGTATTTCATCTGAAAGTATTCAGCTATCACGTATGAAAATTGTTAGACTATTGGTAATTAGGGATTATTGTGATGACATTAGAATCTATCAAGAATTTTGTGGGATATATTATAAAAAGAGAAATTGATAATTACAGTGTGAAAAGGTACAAAGAACCTGTAAGACCTCCTTGTTTGCTTGAGAGCCATAAAAATCTTAGCAAGTGCAATCCCTATCTCTTCTCACATTATAACCATTCCTTGACAAGATGGGGAGAGTGGACAACATTGGAAGGGGGAGTGACAACATTGTTCCACGGATCTCCAAATTGATTCATTTTTCAGACTGTTCCCAAAGAATTAAAACAAAAGTCAAATATTGAATTAAATATGAATTAGATTTGTCTTTTTCCCAAAGACTGGGTTTAAAGAAGATTTTAATAAAGCATTACATAAATTTCTATTCATCCCAGTCAGGATTAGGTAAAGACAAACAAAAGCCATAAGCATGGCCTCAGATACTTCCTAGCTATGTGAGCCTGGGCAAGTCATTAACCCCCATTGCCTAGCCATTACTGCTCTTAGGGCTTGGAACAAAATATTGACTCTATGATAGACGATAAGGGTTTAAAAAAAAAAGAAAAAACCCTTAAACACATCTCAATCACCCAAGCATGTATGACTCTATATCGTCTTTCTGAAGTTATATGTAGCCAGGATATCTCCCTTCTTAAAAAACTATATAAGCACCCTACTTTTTATAGTACAGTGGGAAGTCTTATACCTTGGGGTCTGTTGTGAGGAAGATTACAAAATCGCCACAACAGGTCTGAGAGGTGTTTCTTTACTATATTCTCCTTGCCCTGATTAAAAATCTGTTATTTTAACTACTCTGGTAGTTCTGATTTTTTCAGCTTGACAGGAGAAATAAAGAATCTGTTTACCATATAGAACTATTTTATTATTAATTATAAAGTTATATCTGAAGTGAAGTTATAATCTGGAATTATATTGAAGTTATATTTTTTTCTAGTCTTAAAGATTTATTTCTGATTTAAGGGAGAATAAGAGATGGAGATCTAGATGTTTACAGCCAATTAGATATTTACTATCTATGTATAATTCCAGAATGCAGTTATTTTCTAGTTTTTTAATGGCAGCTATTTATACCAGGATGAGTTTAGGACAGTGGTTCCCAAACTTTTTTGGCCTACTGCCCCCTTTCCAGGAAAAAATATTACTTAGCCCCCTAGAAATTAATTTCTTTTAATTTTAATAATTTTAATTTTAATTTTAATTTCTTTTAATTTCTTTTAATAATTTATTGGCCATCACCACTTCCCTGGATTTTATTAATTATTCAGATTAAATCAGAAACATGTCCAGTTTTATTTTGAAGAAAAGAATTTTAGTGTAGTCAGTTTTCTTAGAATTAACTTATATACTGTCTTGTGGTATATAATTAACTTATATACTGTCTTAATGGAAAATTTGATTTTACTTAGGTTAACTGTTTGATGTGAAATTAAAATGAATAT
Source organism: Gracilinanus agilis (assembly GCF_016433145.1). Lineage (NCBI taxonomy): Eukaryota > Metazoa > Chordata > Mammalia > Didelphimorphia > Didelphidae > Gracilinanus > Gracilinanus agilis. The sequence continues at coordinate 538,760,089 of NC_058131.1, forward strand.
ATATGTAAGAAGCAAATCTACTAGAGAGGAATCCACTTAAGAGTTGTCCCTTGGGAGCAGCTGGGTAGCTCAGTGGATTGAGAGCCAGGCCTAGAGATGGGAGGTCCTGGGTTCAAATCTGGCCTAAGACACTTCCCAGCTGTGTGACCCTGGGCAAGTCACACTTAACCCCCATTGCCTTGCCCTTACCACTCTTCTGCCTTGGAACCAATACACAGTATTGGGTTTAAAAAAAAAAAAAAAAAAAGAAGAGTTGTCCCAAACAAAAATATGTCCAGAGACAAGACAGCTACAAAGGACATCTGAGATTCCAGATGAAATGTGCTGATTACATGCATACTAGGGATGGGTCACTTTCAACCCATAACCCCTTACTGGAAAGACTTTGCCATTCCTATCTCAGAGATTTCTTACAAAGCCAAAGTTGAGTTTGATTCCTCATTTGGTGGTCCTTTTGGCCTTAAAGATATTATCTATCCACTCTCTTTGTATGTTTTTTGTTTCTCTTTAAGTGTTGTTACATGAACTATCTCGCAGTATCCATATTAGTGATACTGTCATGGTTCAGTAGCTTCTAGAAATGACCCCAAACCTAGTGTTGGTCTGGAGTAGACTCCTGAGCAATAGAAAGAAATGATACGAAAACTAGAAAATTCTGGCTTCCTACCTGTTCTGACTAGCAGTTTCTAATCACCATCCTACTCACAAGGTAAACTCCTAGGAATCTCTGCTAAAAACAGCAATTTCTAATTGCTTCTGTTCCTAAAAAGAGATAACTTCAAGGAGGCAACTCTATTTACCTTATAGGTGACCCCAGCTTCGGTCCTGGTCAACAACCTGCCTCCACTGATTAGAGTAGGTTTAAATCAATCCTTTGGGTTTTCCTGGAAAATGTTGTTACCCTATAATAAATAACTTGTTATTTCTGCCCCCGTCCTCTACCCATACCCCCACCCAAATGTATAAAACCCTTGCTGTAAGTTTTCTCTTTGGACATTTCACTGTATCCTTATATAACGTGATGCCCTGATTCATGACCCTCTTGGCCTTGATTAAAAACTCCTTTTTCTCTATAGGCGATTTTAATTTATTTCAGAACATAACATCCACCAGCATGCAGCTGACTGACATATAGATTATTAATATTTTTTATTTGTTGAGGAAAGATAGAGCTATGGAATATGAATAGATCATGATAAATCTCTGACTTCTACCTCAATATATATTGACTGAAACCACACATCCCCTAATTCCAGAACTGAAACATCAGCCTCAAATATAAAAAAAGTACCTACATATGATAGAGATACACTTTAATTCCTACATTCTTCGGTATTCCCCTCCTATCAAAGATCACTCAGTAAACTGACAGCATGAGTAAAATCCTTACATGAATTTCCTAGGTTTTTATTAATCCTTTTTCCCCCCCAAGTCTCATTTTTCTCCACTCAAGAGAAAATGTCTTTACCATAGAACTCAGATACTATTTTGAAAGTCATACCTAAGCTTTGCTTAATCAAACCTTTTGGATCTCCTATTTCCCACTTCAGGCAGGGAACACCTTTTTGAAAATTTTTTTCAAGAAATTCTTAAGGAAGGGAGGGAGGGAAATAGAAGGAAAGAAATGATGAAGAGAGGGAAGGAAGGAAACAAAGAAGGGAAGGAAGGAGAGAAGGAAGGAAGCTTACATTCAAAACAATGGACAAAAGTGCATTCTCATATCATATTCTATATAGAGTGCCAGTAGAAATGTTTGTAGCCTCTTTCTGAAAACTGCCAAGAACATGCATTATCTTAAAGATTCCTTCTTTGTTGTTCAAAGTCATGGTTAAAATTTGTACATTTTATTGTTGGTTTTTGTTTTTTCCCCAGGGCCTCTGATTTCCTGGTTATGGAGGGTTCTCACTGTGAAAATGCTCTCCACCACTTCTGATGAAGAACTGATCTGTAATTTGTGGTCAGGAAAGGGGTTGAATGTTTATCCACATTTAAAATTAGTCTATGTCAAAGGCAAGGTTTGAATCCAGGTCTTATTGTTCCTAAGGTATTAAGTCTTGGCAAACTTGTAAATTTGTCTTATTTTAGAGCTTGATTTTTGCAATACTTTTCTTATTATTTCCTTCACTGCATACCATAGCTATTCTTTCAGATCTTTTAGTGATAGCAGTTCACTTTTTCCTTAATGCCAAATCCACGTTCATATCAACACAAACTACTGACAGCTAGTCTTTCAGCTTTTATTCATTAGGTTCCCTAAAGCCCTTTTTTCCTTAAAATCACAGTTTTTAATAGAATGCTCTGCTTCTAAATACAATGGTCTTTATTACACCTCCCACTGGGTAGCTTTGCCTATCAATAACTAAGCCAAGAAAAACTAATCCATTAGTCAATAAACTCTTCGAGTGGACCCTGGAAGATATCACAGAACCTTTGGAAATTAATTTTGATTAATGTTTTTCTTATAACCTCAGTCTTAAACTTTCATATATATTTTACCTTACATGTTAATATCAGTGATTTCCTGACACAGCTTTCGTGACACTACTTCCTCACCATACCCAATCTGATTGACCTAGGCTTCCCTGATGCAATTTTCTCATCTGGAGGCAATAAAAGGTCCCCACCTTCATGGGTGTGTGAAGCTAAGAAAGTGAAGAAGAATGAGCCCTACCAATATTGCATCCAGAGAAGCTAAGTGTTGTATCCTCTTTCATGTCCTTGTTGTGTTGAGGCAAAGTAAATCTCCTTTGTTAAATGTTTAGTGACTTGAGAATACCTAATTTTGTCTTGACATTGAACCAGAAATAAGAGAGCTGCTTGCTTTAGAGCTGTGTTTACAACTATTAATCCTAAGGATATAAGAAACAAGCACTCTAGAAAAGAGAATAGAAGAGGATTACCAATAAAGAACATTTAGTAATCCAACCATTCTGGAAGCCATTTTGGAATTATGCCCAAAGATCTTTAGAAGACTCCCTGCCCTTTGATCCAACCATACTACTTCTGGGTATATATCCCAAAGAGATCATAAGGAAAAGGACTTGTACAAAAATATTTATAGCTACACTCTTTGTGCTGGCAAAAAATTGGAAAATGAAGGGATGGCCTTTGATTGGTGAATGGCTGAACAAATTGTGGTATCTGTTGATGATGGAATACTATTGTGCTAAAAGGAATAAAGAACTGGAGGAATTCCATGTGAACTGGAACAACTTCCAGGAAGTGATGCTGAGTGAAAGGAGCAGAACCAGGAGAAACTTATGCACAGAGACAGATACACTGGGGCACAATCAAATGTAATGGACTTCCCTACTAGCAGCAAAGCAATGATCCAGGACAATTCTGAGAGACCTTATGAGGAAGAACACTATCCACATCCAGAGAAAGAACTGTGGGAGTAGAAACACAGAAGAAAAACAACTGCTTGATCACATGATTCGATGATATGATCAGAGATGCAGATTCTAAATGATTACCCCAGTGCAAATGTTAATAATATGGAAATAGGCCTTGATCAATGACACATGTAAAATCCAGTGGAATTACTTGTTGGCTACAGAAGGGGGTTGGGAGAAGAGGAGGGAAAGAGCATGAATCATGTAACTATGGGAAAATACTCTAAATTAATTGACTAATTAAATGAACTTAAAAAAAGAAAAGGGGGAACAATTAGAAGAGCCAAAGAATTTCCCTTTGCCCATTAAGAAAAAAAAAAAAAAGAAGCAATAAGGGCCCTCAGAAGACCATCCTGAAGCCTATCCCACCATTTTCATGATGGATAGGCCACATGTTCTTATTTATATTCCTTGCTATGCTTAATCTTCAGTTCCTCCTTCACTGAGTTTAGAAGCAACACTTAAAGTCTACATTTTAAGTTAATAGACTCACAGTTTCAAAGAGCTAGAGGTAGAAGGAACCTCAGTTGCTCAGTTGCCAACCCACTCATCAGATAAGGAAGTAGGAGTTAAGTAATTTTTGCAAGGTTTTGACCAGATCTAAACATCCATGTCTCTCGTCTTAACAATCTCCACTTCCCTTGGCTACTGTACAAACTGTCATATTAATATTCTCTTCAAATCTTCGAAAACATCTCCACTGCCTATGGATGTGTTGGTGAACCAATGGTATACCATGTCTCCACATGCCCAAAGGGGCTGCTCCCTTCCCCCTCTCCACAGTGCCAGGAGACATTTTCCCATGCCCCACCCCTCTGCCTAGTAGCCCAGTGTGAGCACTTCCTTCTTCCCCTGCCTGGGGTAATGCAAGTGGCTCACAGGTGGCTTGAGGGTAGAGTTTGGACATGCAATTTCTAAAAGGTCGATCAACACTGGCCTAGAAAATATAAATACACTTCTTTTGTAACATACAAGGCTCTTCACAATATAGTCCAGGCATGTCTCTCATTACCTTCCTACATACTCCTAAACTCCAACCAAACCCCACTGTTCCTGAAATATGACTGTTTCCTGCTCCTGAGTACTGCCTCTTGTTATTTCCTCAGCCTGCAGCTTTATCCCTTTACATCTCCACCTATCACAATCATAGTGATCAATCAAAGACCAGTTCAAAAGTCACCCTCTTTAAGAAGCTTCCCCAAATAATCTTAAATATGTGATTTCCTTTCTTTGCTGTCCCATAACACTTTCTTATGAATTTGGATAAAGATTTCCAATTTCCTATTGCACATTTTAACTCGAATGTCCCTAAAGCACCTCAAATTCAAAACTACAAAAAACAAAATGTGGCATTTTTTTCCAGTAACTAACTCCTTCTGACTTTTCTATTTTAGTCAACTGTACTAAACATTAATGCAACCTACTTTAATGGGGAAGAAATTGAGTTTTGAAGTCAAAACACCTAGGTTAAAAAATCTAGTTATTTGTCTTATGTTATAATTATTGGGAGTCTCTTGATATGTTTGAGATTGTAAATTGATGTACAGAGAGAATAAGATGACACTTCTCCCTTATAACAGTTGCCCAGGCAGGATCCTTCAGGTCTAAGATGTATATCCCTTCAGGACCCACCTGGAGTTAATTGATATATTGATTTGAACTCTTTAGCTAGGATAACACCTTGTATTCTGACTGCAATTTCTCCCTTCCCAAAACAAGTTTGACACTGCTTTAGGAAAGTACTTTAAATTTTATATTAACAAGAAGGATAGGGGTAAACAGGACTGTGGTATAGGAGACCCTACTCTACTGGTTGCTAATGAAATCTCAACTGCTGGCAGATGAAGAATCAATGTAGCTTCTCTCTGGTTCAGCCTGGCCAGGACTAAACCAGAGTAGGTAAACTGCTGGGATATTTTGACTTCTTCTTCAATAGATCTTCAGCCTTACAGTTGAGTTATTTCCACCCTTTTCCGCCCTCTTCTTCGTCTCCTGCCCACTTCCCGAATCCCTCCCGGGCCCTGGGAAACCTAGATATCTAGATGATGTAATTCCTAATATCTAGGGGCAGTAGACACCAAAGTGGTGGTCAGGTACAGGTTGGCACGGTATCTCAAGTACAGGAAGAGTTTGCAGAGAGATGTTTGCACCTCTCACTCCAAGCCCAGGATCCACCGATCTCCAGCCTCAGCACAGGTCAAAGACCCAGAACCCTTTCAGGATTCTTAACTGCCCCTCCTCCTGCCTCTCACATGACTCCCTGGGAACATTTCCATCCAACTGACTTATTTGTCAATCAAAAGTGATCTTCAAGCTCCCAGAGGTTCAATATAACATTTACTATTACTGTGGAACCTTGAACAAACTATAATCTCTTTGATGTCTCATTTTTCTTATCTATAAAAATGGAGTCAAAAAAGTTGGACTAGAATCAGTGATTCCCAAAGTGGGTGCTACCGCTCCCTGGTGGGTACTGCAGCAATCCAGAGAGGCAGTGATGGCCACAGGTGCATTTATCTTTTCTATTAATTGCTATTAAAATTTTAAAAAATTAATTTCTAGGGAGCTAAGTAATATTTTTTCTGGAAAGGGGGCAGTAGGCCAAAAAATTTTGGGAACCACTGGACTAAATGATCTCTAAGATGTCTTCTAGCTCTAAAACCACAGTTCATGATCCAAAGATAATAGGAAGACACTTCCTATCTTTAGGAAGCTGTTGGAGAAAATGTACTAATATGTATGTATAAGAAAGCATCCTGTTTTCCCATTTATTGTATATTAGATTTGAGGTCTGAAGACCTGGGTTTGAGTCCCAGCTCTGGCACTTACCATGTAACCATGGGAAAATTTCTTTATCTATTTGAGCCTCAGTTTCAATGATAATTGGGAATAATTGTTTTCACTACATACTCCTCACAAAGTTATTACAAGAAATAATATATGTGAAAAACATTTCATATTTTGTTTATATGAAAACAAGTACCAGGTACTATAGTAATGTCAATGTGGAATCTAGAAACCCCCAACTTGTAGCCCTGTTCCCATGAGATTCCCTTCAGGGTGGATTCTCATGGGAACAGTGAAACAAGTACAAACTTTGGGGTCTCCAACTTATAATCTAGTCCTAAAACTTGGGGTTCATCAGATCTTACTAGGCTACAAGTTGGGGGTTTCTAGATTCCATGTGACAGTAAATAATAAAGTTAATAAACAAAGTCAGAAGACCTGGATTCTAGTTCTGGATCTGTCATGTGTTAGCTATGCAGACCATGAAGACAGTTATTACACAGTTTAACCTACATGGATATACTCTAAATGGCATTCATTTAAAGAAATGTGTTACTACTGAACATTCTTGAATTTATGACTTGATTTTTGAAGGCTACAATCAGTGTTTTTATATAATCAATTGAAGTCCCTTTCAAAAATTTTCCCATTCAAAAATTGCTCTGTGGATAAGCATTTTTAAAGTACCTATTATGTGCTAGGCACTATGTTAAGTATTGGGAATTTTAAAAGAAAGGCAAAAAAGTCACTGTGGAAGAGAACCTTGATCAAAAAGAGGATGGAATATAAACAACTGTACAAAAAAGCTACTTATGGGTTAAATGGTGTAAGGATGGAGGATGGGTCAAAAAGAGCCAGAAGAAGGCCATTGGTGACAGTTGGTGACAGTTAAGACCAGAGGGGATTCAGGGAAATTCTCCAGAAGAGGAAGGAGGAGGAAAAGACTTCTGGCAGAGGACTGAGAGAGGGAGGAGGAGAACATCTCAGCTCGAATCCAGTCCTGAGGGCTTCCTAAGGATCTTTCTTTGGACACTGATACCCCAATTCCCTGGTCAAAGGTATCTCATTGCTTCTCATCCAGCAAGACTTCAATCATCAGCTAAGTTTTGGGACTCCATTTTGGGAGTGATCTCTTAGGCTCCTTCCCCCATTTCCCAACCTTGCTTTCCAGTCTAACTCACAATTATAGAAAAGGATAGAAATAGAAATAGAAACTGAAGGAGAAGTGGCATGGGGAGTCACCTGGGAGCAGGAACCCCAAAGGTTCCCACCCAAGTGATGGACCCCATAGAAATAGAGAAGGCACCCCAAAATCCCTCTGCCCTTCACCCCTTTCTCTAACCCCTGAATTGCGAAGAATAAAAGCCATTCATTAGTCAGATAGTGTTCCAGAGTGCCTGAGAGACCAGGGGGAGGGGAATCACAGCTTGGTCTGGCTGCCTCCATCTTGGAGCCAGACCCCCTTCTGTGAAGATGACTGACCTCAGGTGAGGCTTGCGTGAACCCCGCCCTCATTCAGAATCGGATTGGGGTCCCCCATACCTCCTCTTATAGAGAAGCCTCACCCCCAAATCCTGTGGGGCAGCAGGACCATCCAGGTCACCCAGTTTCGGGATGACACCTCCTCGAAGTCTCAGCAGTGTATAATTGGCAAGGAGGGGAGAGCTAGAAGAGTCTCACCTCATAGACTTTATCTCCCCTCCATCCCTAACATTTGGGTACTGGCTCTATTTATTCTTAAAATAGGAAACAATCAACAAAATCAAGAGGAATTGAGAATGGCTTCCTGTATATGGTGGAAGTTTAGCTAGAACTTTAAGGAAGCCAATAAAACAAAGACCCGGAAAAGAAAAGAGTTGCATGAAGGAAAGTCAGTGAAAATGCCTGGGGTCAGGGGATGATCCCTTAAGTGAACTAACTCAACTCTACAAGATCTTTCCCTCTTTAATTCATAGACACTTTATCATTTTTTGCTGAATGTGCCCTGCCAAGCCACTGTCTTGGATCACTCCCTTCCATCCATTTCCTTCAATCCTACACATATGCTACTGAATGAAGGTGGAGAAAATCCTGTCATCACTCTGAGTCCTCTACAAATTTATGTTACACTACTGTACCTAGGCCCTCACTGTTGCTAGGCAATTCTATTTTATGCTTAATCAATTCATTATCCCACTCTCCAAAGCAGCTTTTCCAAATGGTTTCATTCTTCCTCAAACCTTCCATGGCTCCTCCTCCCACCCACTTCTCATATAAGAACCAGGCCTCATACTTCACAGAAGAAAAAAAATGAGACCATTTACAGGAGAGCTCCTTCTTCTCCCTTCTCCCTCACCTCCTATCACGCAGATGCTTACTACCACTATCTCCTTCTTCATTCTTATCTTATATGAGGTAGCCTTACTCCTCACCATGGCTAACCCTTCTACCTGTTCAAGTGATCCCATTCCATCTCAACATTCCATTCCATCTCTAACACCCTGCCTTCACTGTCATGGCCATTCTATTGCTGATTTTCAATTTTCCTTATATACTAGCTCCTTCCTTCTTGCCTACAAACATGTCTCCCCCATCTTGAAAAAAACAACTCTTTATTTGATCTATCTTCAATACCTATTACCCTAATTTCTCTCTTGCCCTTTGTGTCTGAAATCCTCAAAAAGGCCATCTATAATAGATGCCTACACTTTCTCTCCTTTCACTTCTTAACCTCTTACAATCCAGTTTCCAAACCTATCATTCCATCAAAATGGCTTTCTCTGGCGGCAGCTGGGTGGCTTGAGAGCCAGACCTAGAGACAGGAGGTCCTAGATTCAAATTTGCCCTCAGACACTTCCCAGCTGTGTGACCCTGGGCAAGTCATTTAACCCCCATTGCTTACCCCTTACCACTCTCTTCTGCCTTGGAACCAATACACAGTATTGATTCTAATGCAGAAGGTAAGGGTTTAAAAAAATTTTTTTTAATAAAATAAAAAAAATAAAATGGCTTTCTCTAAAAAGTGTGATGTCTTAGTTGCCAAATCTAATAGCCTTTTCTCAATCCTCGTTCTCCTTGATCTCTCTGTAGCTTTTGATAAACCCTTTGATCATCTTGACATTGTTGATCACCTTCTCTATGATATGCTTTTCTCTCAGGTTTTTAGGGCTTTACTTTCCAGACTCTTCCTATCTGACCATTCTTTTGTGAGATCCTCATCTAGATCACTCTCCCTAAGTATTGGTTTTTCCCTCAGGATTGTATTCTGAGATGCCTTCTCTCCTCCCTCTATAAAACTGCACTTAGAGATCTTATCAGCTCACATGGATATAATTATCATTTCTTTACTGATGATTCTCAAATCTACTTATCCTGCCAACCTCTATGCTGATCTCCAGTCTCACATCTCCAAATGTCTTTTAAACATATAAAAGTGGATGCACAGTAGACATTTTAAGCTAAATATGTCCAAAACAAGAACTTTTCTCCCTAAATCCTTCTTTCCTCCTATTCCCCTTTCCCTGTTACTATAGAGAGCAACTTCAACCTCTCTGTCCCTCAAGCTTACTAACTAAAAGTCATCTTTGATTCCACCTTTTCCCCATATTCAGTCGGTTGCCAAGGCCTATCATTTCACCTTTGCAACAACTATTAAACAGGTGCCTTTCTGGTCTCTAGCACTGCTAACACTGGACTGATGGTGGTATGCTTGCCTTAAGACTCTTGTCCATTCAGCCATCAAAGTGATTTTCCTAAAGTGCAGGTCTAATCTTATTATGTCTCCTCTCCTATTCAAACTCCTATGGTTCTCTCTTGCCTGCCTCCAGGATAAAATACAAAATTCCCTCCTTGGTATTCAAAGGCTTTCCTAACTTTGCCCCCTTCTACCTTTCCAGTCTTCTTACTCCTTACTCTCTTGCTATGTACTCTTTAATCCAATGACATTGGCTTCTTGGCTCTTTCCCAAGTAAGACATTCCATCTCTCAGCTCTGGGCATTTTCTCTAACTTTCCCTCATGCCTAAAACACTCTTCCTCCTCAAATCCACCTAGTGACTTCCCTGGCTTCCTTTTAAGTCCCAACTAAAATCCCATCTTTTCTAAGAGGCATTTCCCATTCTTCATAATTCTAATACTTTCCTTCTTATTTTCTATGTAACTTCTGTATAACTTGTTTTGTATATCCTTGTTTACAGGTTATTTTCCCCATAATTGGGAGCTCCTTAAAGGTAAGGGCTGCCTTTTTGTACCCTCAGTGCTGAGTACAATGCCTCTCATATACTAGATGTTTATTAAATGTTTACTGATTGAATGAGACGACATATCAGGTTCAAGGTATAGCAAAGAGGCCAGTAACACTGATTCAAATGAGTAGAGAGTATAAGGGGTAAAAAAAGTGGAAAAGTAAGGAGGTCCTAGTAAGTCTTATTCAAAGTTTTGTTGCTAGTGCAGATAACAGTAATGACTGATTTAAGATGCCATTTACTTACTAAAATTCACTGTAAATAAACAGGTCTGGAATTTTCATTTATTGTCACATTTTTCTTATTACTATGCATTTACTTGCATGAATAATTCTAAAATTACACATTCCAACCAATATATGTTTAAAATTAGATATGAAGATTCTGTTCATGACCTTCAGTTATTCTTCTTGGGTTGAAAAGCATTGCATTTGGTGCACATCAACTAGAAAACCAAACTGGGACAAAAGTTATAGGTGTGAGGTCATGCAATTATATTGGTAATTGAATTCAGGCCAACAGGATCTCTTCTCAACATTAAAAGGAGATATAACTCAAGTTCTATGTCAAAAATGAAGTTTCAGAGGAATATGTGAGAGATCCTGTTGGCACTGAGATTTCCAGCTGGGATGTCACATGCAAACATAGGAAATCAATTTGGTGGGCATGAAATGGTCTTTAAAAAAGAAAAAAAAAGCCAATCTCATAATTTATATTCAGCTTTAGTTCCTTCCATCTGATTTGCTAGTCAAATATATAACATGTGCCATTAGCTTGAATACATGGTTTAAGTGAGGTTATAACTCAAAAGTTTAAACCAGTGATGGGTAAACTTTTTAAAGAGGGGACCAAAGGAAAGGAAATGCTCATCTGTCAGTCTGTTTCTAACGTAACTCTTTTGAAGTTTCATTCTATTGTATCCTACTCATTGTATTCGTTAGATTAGGAATGTCGTGTGGCCCGATAGAACATTTTAGGGGGCCGCATCTGGCTCACAGGCCGTAGTTTGCCCATCACTGCCTTAGATAATAATTAGCCTTCTAAAGGGCTTTTACCTGAGAAGAGCTTCTAACCCTAACTCCCTGTCCACGTAGCAGTGGTAGCAGCATTTTACTCCAAGAGGGAAGGGAAAGAAGGTTACTCTTCCAAACAGGAAGTAGATTTGCAAGCATGGCTCACTCTATGAAAGAGCAGTGCATTACCTATTTCAAACAGCTACAGTTTTTCTTCCTATTATTCCTGAGTGCACTGGTCCTTGCAATTAGCTTGAATGATCCTGAGATTCAAGGAAGAGTTTCATCTCCCTACCCACCCTGGTCATTTGGGTCTGCCCAGAAAATTTATGAGATTTGTCCACACTATGCCTAATGGGTATATGGGGACCTTCAGAGCTCCGACAAAAGAAACCTAAATGGATAGAGGAAAAAAACTTTAAAGAGTCTTCAGGTGGATTTTAAGCCTTCTCAGACTCCATTGCTTTCTGGAAGTTTCTGAATCTGATTGTCTGCTTTAACATTTAATTTTGTTTTTTCTTTTTTTTAAGTTCATATGTTAATCTGATCAATACCTTTCAGTTACACTGAATCATTTTAAGCTACTGTATTTTTGGCTATTAGATAAATCTGGTTATATGATTTTATTTATACCTCCCTTAGGGTACTAGAGCAAATATCATTGTAAAAGTTCATAGTCAACTTACACAAACCCTTTCACAAGATCACATGTTGCCTTAAAACTATCTTTTTCCTATTTTGACAATTGTATACAACCTTTGAAGAATTTAATGACTTAAGAATTTAAAGTAATTTTAAGGAGTCTTCAAGAGTGATTTTTAGATATGCAGTAGCATCCCTGCCTCTGAGTTGTTTGTAACAAGAGATAAGGGTCTATTTGTAGTGAAGAGAAGTGCAATGGCATTATTTTGTTTCTCCACTTCTGCATTTGTTAAAAATGTAATGGATGAGACATCTGAAGTGATTTTCACTATTTAGTCCTTGGCTCCACATGAAATGGGTGGAACATATTGGAGATAGATCTGTAAACTATTACAGTCTCATACAGAGGGAATGAGGTGCCCAAGAGGCTTAGTTACCCTTGTAATGGGTTATAATCTTATCCAGGAGGTTCGAAGGATTTTATCCTGTGAAGTCTAGTAGCCTTGAAATTGGTTTTTGGATTTATAACTCTTCAGCTTATTCTACTCTTCCACCAGAAGGATCTAGACTTCTTGGTGACGTTTTAGACCCAAAAAGTTTTTCATCAGCTTTGTTCCTTTTCTGGGCTCCTCTGCCCCATTTTGGACGATGGCAGTAATAGATTTTGTTAAAAATATCTTGGCTAAGGTTGATAGATTTGCTACACCTGAAAAAAATTGTGATGAGTATCCATTAATTCATAGATTTTTAAATATCACATAGCAGGTGGCTATATAGAAGCTCATGTGAATCCTGAATGATAATGAATTTGTTTGCTATTTCCATTAAATGTATTATAATAATTTGGGGAATTTTGGTACTTCTTTGAATGTACCTTACCTGTTTGTTATGCTACTGTTTTATAAAACTCTTTGTGAAAAATCATTTGCACTCACACAGTGTGGTTCATGGCCAAGTTTATAAAGGAAATGGATCTCATTTTTTGGTGAGAAATCTTTGTGTTCTACCTCTCTTTGGCTGACACAGTGTGTCACTAATTCTAAGCTATATATTTTTTTAATTTTAAAACATTCTTTTTTATTATCCTTTTCCCTTGTATGTGCAACACAGTATTTGAGTTTCTTTTTTCTCTCATTTTTGTACTTGAACACATTATCAATACTGATTTTTTTATGTTGCAGTAATAAAAGTTTAATATAAATATATTTGTTATAATATTAATGTATACCCAAAAACTTTAGATTATGAAATCTGTCATTTATTGATAAATATTATGGGACTGTGATTAATGACTGTGTCTGATTCCAAGAGAAGGGAACAAAAGAACCACTGTACAGTGCAAAGAAACACAGGGTCAAGGAGACCAACCAATCCCAATGGGATTGATGAGAATCTGCATAGTGCCTAGGAGCACAAGGTCAAAAAGGACCAAACCAATCCAGTTGGATTGATGAACTTCTACGCCAGTACGAAAAGACTTGAACTTGTTTGGGGTTCGAGGTCACGGCTGTTTTGATATATATAAGAGGCCAGTCTTCCCTTAATCATATCCTAGTCAAGTACTGAAGTTTGGCTATCATCGTCCCTCCCTCCCCCCCCCCCCCACCATCCCTGAGAGTAAAGGTAAAATAGATCAGGGAATAACACTTCCCTTTCACACAAAAATCTAGTCCCATTTTCTCTCTTATAGTAGTCCTGTAGTCTTGGCTGCCAATGAGTAAGTGCATAAATATATAAATCACTTTAATTGGGCCCTGATTCAAGGACCTGTTATAGGTTTATTTTTCCTTTACTTACATTTTTACATATGAGACTTTGATATTTTATATTTCGTCCACAAGTAATTTTTTTTTCTCTTTTATTTGGATTTTTTGATGTTTTTGGATTTCTTTTTGCCAACTGATTCATATATCCCCATAATTCAACCATGTATCCTTAGTTGATCTGGCTGTTTGTCACTATCTTCCTCAGGGGGGAATGTTTTATTATTCTCCTCAGGAGGGAATGTATTATTATCCTATAATGCAAAGTTTAAATTCTTTTGAGAATAATTTTAGGATAAGAAACTTGCTATCTACCCAAATCCAGAAAGTGAACTGTTTGGAGAAGGCACCATGAAGATACCTGCAGAGACCCTACATTGCATCAAAAAGATCCGGAATGAACTTTGGAGTGAAGTGAATTGAACTATGGGAGTTGAATGCATTTGTTTTGAAAATATACTCTTATGCCAAAGGGGACTGGCCCCTAATTGGCTTTTTGTCAATGTGCCTAGCAATCGTTGGATCATTGGTTTTGTCCTCTTTTCTTTTTATCCCCAAATTACCATAATTTAAAAGTTGGTTATGTTTACAAGAACCATCAGAGAGACCAGTCTTCCTCAGATCGCAGGGGGAATGTGTTATTGGAAATTTTGGACCTTTGAACTACATTTCCCAAGAGTCCACTGCCTTCCTATCATTATGCACTGACATAGACAGGGGGATAAAATTGAGGAGTCTGACATAGCTAGCTCTTTTTCCTTCCTATGGCAGGCTGTTTGAACAGGTAGATTAGCCATGGCACATAGGTTTATTTTGTTACCTTTTTATTCCTTTACTTCTAGTGATTACTAATAAATCTTATAAAAACACAATATTTTTAAAGTTATTATTTTATATGCATTTTCATTTTTACAGGATTTAAGCAGGGGTTAAATAATGGTTGTCTAGAAAAACAAATAGGTAAGGACGTTTTAGAAGAACTTGAAAAACCTGATGAAAGTACTATATGCAGGGCTATATGTGAGTATTTTGTGGTAATATACCAACAACTCCATACTGAGGTGTCCATTCTATATGACTTTTAGGACTGTATTCCTATAAACCTGTAAGAGAGGCTACCAAATATCCCCAGAGTCTTCTTACTTTAATGATGTTGCAAGGATATCAATAGAGTACTCACATTGTCTACTAGTTATCCCTCATTATTATGTTCCTGGTCCCTCTTTTTTTCTTATGGCTCCACCTTTTATACTATTACATTAATAGGACTTCAGATCTATGGGAGAAGGGAAAAAATGTACAATATCATAAAAAATTAGATGGAGCATGGGGATTATAAAAAGGTTTCTATATGGTGCCCAGGTATCTTCAAATGGGGCAATATTCTTAAATGTACCCATGAGGTTATAGTTCTATACAATCCCTACCTAAAAACAATGTAGTGGATAGAAAACTGTGCTTAAAGTCAGGAAAGCCCAAGTTCACATCTGGACTTAGACACTTACCAGCTGTGTGGCTCTGAGAAAGTTTCTTAACCTCTGCCTGAATTTCTTCCTTTGTAAAATGAGGATGATAATAATAGCATTTTCTTTCCAGGATTAATCATTGTAAAGCACTAAGCCTAGCACATAGTAAGCACTACATAAATGTAAGTTACTATTATTATTATTTTCAATTACTCATGACAAAATGAATAAGTTAGTCACCTGAGACCCAGGTTCAAATTCTATCTCTTGAATTTATTAGCTGTGTAACCATGGGTAAGTAATTGAATCTATAAGAGCCTTGGCTTCCTTGTTTATAAAATGTAACAATGCCAAATGAAATAATGTAATGTTCTGAATACTACTGATTATAATATCATTGCTAGTTATCATAACAATGATCACTTCATTTTAGTTAACTGTTATGTTCATAAAAAACCAAGGAATCAAACTTTTGGAAATAGTAACAATTTTAAATGTGCTAGTGAACCTCTCTATAAAATATACTTACATTTAATATATTAAAATATGCTAATGTTTAATATGTAATATATAGGGTGTTGTTTTTTTCATTTTGTTATATGTAAATGGAGCTGAATATAAGGATTGGATAGTGAATCCATTAGTTAAGGCAAATTAAGTAACCTTTTAAATTGTGTTTTTGTAAAACTTACTTTTTGTATTTTTTTCTTAAGATAAAATACCTCTCTGTTAATACTCTAAATAGCACAAAGATCCCAGACTTAATTAGAGACAAAACTTAGCGGTCCAAGGACCCATTAAGCAGTCTACAAAGAGGAAGAGGGATGGGAGAATGTTGCTGCTGCTAACATTCCCACACAGCTCCACTAAATTAGTAGACACCTTTTTGGCTTTCCTCTAATAGCAGCACATTAAATTTTCATTAAGTACAGTGCCAATAAGAGTCACATTTAAAGCATGTCCATGAATAATAAATAAAGCTTTGGGTCTAAAAATATCTAAATAGCTGTGTCTTTTAGACAAAGCTTCTATGTGACTCGGTTGAAAAAATAAAGTCAAATAGATTAAAAAGATAAAGGAAAGAGAACAAGACTTTATGGGGAACTATCAGAGGAAAGACATGAAAATAGATGTCTCAAATCCAGGGTCACCAAACTTTTCAAAACAATTTCTTATCAATGACCTCCATAAATCTTAGGGACTTTCCTTTCAAACTTAAAAAAGGAGGTCCCAGAATCTACTTCATTTTACTGCTTCTATTACCTTTCTGGCATACCCCTATTTTGAAGATCTGAGACAGTCTAAGAGAAAGACCTTCTGTAGCAAGAAAACTTTTCATTAGCATTGTTACCATTCCCATGCCAAATCTTTCATTACCAGAGCCAAAGAAAAATGAAATCATACACTTTTATAGCTTATGGGAATGGAAAGAGAATAGAACATAATGTTCTTTGAAGGTAAAGATGTACATGTAATAAGTGCTTAATGTTTATTGAAACAAAATAAAAGGGGGCTGGGTTTTCACACAGTACCAATTTTGCTATAGCCATTCTGGTTTAAAGAGTATCAATATGCTGTACACCATTAATTTGTTTTCAAAGAATAAAATATTTTTAAAAATAAAAAGGAAATAGTGAAGCTTTTTTTTTTTTAAATAAACCCTTGACGTTTGTGTATTGGCTTATAGGTGGAAGAGTGGTAAAGGCGAGGATTGGGGGTCAAGTGACTTGCCCAGGGTCACACAGCTGGGAAGCATCTGAGGCTGGATTTGAACCTAGTACCTCCCATCTATAGGCCTGACTCTCAATCCACTGAGCTACCCAGCTGCCCCAGTGAATCTTTTTTATAAATAGGTAGAAGTTGCAAGTGACATTTAACACAATTCAAAGTGTAAATAACCCTAAAAAGCTGACATCCATTAGAGCTAAGCCCAAATAGTACAGAGCCTACAGGTTCTTGAATAATTTTTTTCTCTAGAAGCACTGTCAAGCGATGCTTAGGGTTCACAACAATTATCATCAGTTTAGAACACAACTCCAAGACCTTCTACTGATACCAGAAATAATGTAAATTAAAGTGACCGAATGTCACAAGGTATAATTAATAAAGATGACAAAAAGGGCAAGATGGCAAAGGAGACTATTGTAGTACAAATGAAATACCAGAAGTTTTTAGAATTCAGATTTGTTTGGGGAAAATTATAAAATGTCATTTTGAATGAAGGCAAAGTTTAAGATTGAGAATCTCACCAAAGCCCTCATTGCCTCAAATGATTCATAATTTTAATTAGTTTGTACCTTAAAGCGAAGACTAGGAATGATTGGAAACTCAGAACAGTACTGAATTTTTAAGATCTGAAGGGTTCCAATAAGTTTTCAGCTTAATGCTAAATATCGAAATAATTTCCTTCAGAGAAACTGGAATTTTTCTCTTTGTCTTAGGTACAAAGAAAAACGTCTTAATGCCAAACACTATATGTATTATATTTCTCCAATTAAAATAACTAATTTTTAAGTCTAAATTACAGAATGTAACTATTTAACTTCCCAGTAAGGCTGTTTTGAATCACATAGTAAACTCAATAATTTTTTTCTTTCATTTATTATTTCATCCATTCAAAAAAATCTTAGAATAAAAAGGAACCTCAGAGTAATCCCAGCCAATATAAAACTTATCTTCTAATTGGAGACTAGTATTCTGTAGTAGAAAGTATTTTTTTTTAACTTTTGAGGAAAATGGTCATTTTTAACCAGCTTTCCTTGAATATGATACAGAGTTATGACCTAATGCCAAGGAAAAGAATTCAATGTAATTGCTACTTTAATGAGATCTAAGAAAAAGAAAAAGAAAAGAAAATCTGCAGACTCATCCAAATCTCCCTTTGTTCTCAGAAAAACTTGATTTCACATTTGAATTCCAAAAGCTCATTTATATTTTTGAGCTAAGAGCTGACCATATTTGATAAAGGACTGAGGGACTTAAGATTTGGCTGGTAGAGAAAGTCAGTATTTAAAATAAAAAGGCTTTTAGCTTCCTGGAAGGCTGAAAAGCCATCTGTTGCAATAGTTTTCATTTTATTTTATCTACATTTCTTCTCTGGTTTCTGAACATTATACAAACATATTTTTGAAAGCCTATATAATATAGGTAAAGTAATATCCTTTAGGTGATGTAAAGTAATACCTTTAGTATTACCTAAGTGAAGGCATAGTAATTTAGAAATTTGTGTACCTAAAGAATGCAAATACTTTAAAAAATGTAAAATACTTTCTTAAAAGATGTTCTACCTAACATGTGAACACTTGCTAAGAAGGGACAAGATAGAATTTTGAATATTTACCTTCCAAACTCTAAGGTAATTATTTTTCACTTACAAATATTACTAGAGATACTGAATTTACTAAATAAATCATTTTGCTACTTGGAATTTGATTGCTTGTAGTGTTCACTGTTCTCATAAGGATATTAAAGTCTTACAGTAAATAGAAATCAGGGCAAATTTAAAAAAAAGTTTCTCTTCAAAGACAATTACTCATTAAAATATTTATCTTTAGGTGGAGTCAGGAGGGTAAAGTAGAGGTAAAGAACCCTAAACCCTATGAAAATCTCCTCCCAACAATGTTAAAATAAAGCCTCAGAATAAATTCTGGAGTAGTGGTACCAGCAAAGGGAAGAGGCAAGTCAATCTTTCATCTCATGATGACTTGGAAGGTCAGCAGGAAATATGTTTTACTAGGGTAAGAAGGGATCTCAGTTACAGCAAGAAGCCTTGATGCAAGCCAACAGCAAGGCCCTGAGACCCTTCATAAATCAATAGCAAAGTACTCTCAAGCCCACCCCTACAGGTTCTCACCCCAGCCCCTAGTAAGGCCCCAAGTCCAAGCACAAAGCAGCCCACACTGCCTCCAGCCTGTACAATGCAAAAGTAGGCTTGGGGGAGATTGAATCAGCAGTGGCAGACACCTTCCAGAGTTCTCAGCCCACAGATGGTAAGAAGGTCCAAAAACTGGTCAGAATGAGATTGCAGGTAGCCCTTTACTGGCACTGGGTAAAATTATAGGTAAAAGTCCCTGAGAAAGAGAGAGGAAAAGAAAGTCAGTTCTAGAGTGGAAATGAGTGCTTGTGTTCAATCACAGACCAGAACATGGTCCAAAAGAGGGCTACATCTCTCTTTGGATCATATCACCTTGGAAGAACTTAAAACTTGCAGGACCACAGAACTAGCTCTGAGGGTAGCAGTATGATAAACTTGAAGTTTAGGAAAGTGCTTCTTCCACCCTGGGAACAGAACCCAACTTTATTATAAAAATAAAAGTCAAGAAAAAGGATGAGAAAATTAGGAAAATACCAAAAGAAAAAAAAAGGGGGGGGGGGAGACAGCAAAACACAAATTCAGAAACTATGTGCAAAACCTTAACAAAAAGTGGGGATTGGTCTCAAGATCTAGAAAAGTTCAAAGGCTTTAAGAAATCAAATAAGAGAACTTCATCAGTTCTTTCTATGGTGATGGATAACCTTTTTCATCATGACTCTGCCCTGATATCCTAAAACAAGAAATTAAAATAGAAATTGAAAGAATTTACTAATCACTTTCTGAAGGAGATACCAAAATGAAAATTCCCATGAATATTACAGCCAATTTCCAGAGCTCTTACACCAAAAAGAAAATATTGCAAGCAGCATAGAAGAAATAATTCAAGTATCATGGAACCACCACCAGAAATACAGACAACTTAGTATTGTATGAGGAAAAATAGTTTTAAACCCACCATAACATATCTAATGGCTTGGTGTTACTTGCTGTCCCCTAGCTTCAGCCTGATGTCCCCTGGCATTATGGAATGAGGAGCCAGGGGTCTATATAAGTCCAGAGCTAGGGAACATGAGGACTCTCTCTACTGACTGCATTAGAACAGCCAGCTAAATGGAGACTATATATTAATTTTTCTTTAGGAATGATCTATTTCCTCTCTCCTCTCTCACCTTCTCCTTTCTATTACTTAAATGATTAAAAATGTCCAGCTAGACTCCCAGATTTTATATAAAAGTAGTTTCTATAATAAAGGATCACAGGATATTCTAAGGAAAGCAAAGGAACAAGTATTACAACCAAGAATCATCCAACCAGTGAAACAGAGAATTCTTTGCAGGAAAAAAGAGTCATTTAATGAAATAGAGGACTTCCAAGCATTCCTGATGAAAGAGCAGAGGTAAATTCTGGTGTTTCTGGTGTTCAATACAAGACTAAAGAGAAGCATGAGAGGTAAACGGGAAAGAAAAAACTTAAGGTATTGAATAAGGTTAAACTATTTACATTCATATATGGGAAGATGATAATTTTAATCAAATAAAATAAAATTTTCATTTAAAAATTTTTAGCATTATTAGGGCAACCAGAAGTAGATATAAGAAGTGTAGGAATAAGTAGACTATGATGACATGACATCAAAAAAATTAAAATTAAGGAGTGAAAAATAGAATTTCACTGAGAAGAGGAAAGGCAAGTAGAATGGGATAACTTACATGAAGAGGTATAGAAGAGCTATTACAGTGGTAGGGAAGTTGGTGTATGTAGAGGTGTGTGATGGGCAACACTTGAACCTTACTTTCATTAGAACTAGTTCAAAGGGGGAATAATGTCAATATTCACTTGCTTATAGAAACCTATCTTATCCTATATGGAAGTAGGAGGGGAAAAATAAAAGGGAGACTTAGCCAAAAGAAAGAAGGGCAAATTGGGGTAAGTAGCGCCCAAAAGCAAAATACTTGTGAGCAAGGACAAAGTAATAAAACAGGAGTGGGGTAAGGAATTGGATGGAGGGGAATACACATTTAATAATCATCCCTATGAATGTGAATGGAATGAACTTACTCATAAAGTGGAAGCAGAAAGGAGAGTGGATTAAAAATAGAATCCTAAAAATACATTGTTTATAAGAAATACATTTGAAGCAGAGAGGCACACTCAGGGTAAAGGTAAGGAGCTGGAGCAGACTATTATGCTACAGCTGAAGTAGCAATCAAGATAAAGCAAAAGCAAAAATAAATCTAATTAAAAGAGATAAGGAAGGAACCTACATGATGATAAGAGTACTATAGACAATGAAATAACATCACTACTAGACGGGTATGCACCAAATAGTATAGCATTCAAATTTTTAAAAGAGAAGTTAAATAAGTTAGGGGAGGAAATAGACAGTAAAACTATTCTAGTAAGAGATCTTCACTTTCCCCACTACATAATTAGATAAATCTAACAAAAAAATAAACATGGAAAAAGTTAAGAAGGTGAATGGAATTCTGGAAAAGTTAAATATAATAGATTTCTGGAGAAAACTGAATGGAATTAGAAATGAATAAACCTTTTTTTTAGGAGTATATGGCACCTACACAAAAAATGACCGTGTATATGAGGGCATAAAAACTCACAACCAAATGCAAAAAAAGCAGAAACAATAAATGTAGTCTTTTTGGATCATAATGCAATAAAATTACATTCAATAAAGGGTCATGGAAAGGCAAATTAAAAATTTGGAAATTAAATAATCTATTCCTAAAGAATGGATGGATCAAAGAACAAATCACTGAAATAATCAATAACTTCATTAAAGAAAATGCCAACAATGAGGCTGATTGTCAAAATTTATGTGATGAAATTGAAACAGTACTTCAGAAAAAATTTATGTCACTAAATATTTACATCAATAAAATAGAGAAAAGAAATAAAGAAATAGATCAACGAATTGGACATGCAACTAAAAAAAACTAGAAAAATAGCAAATTAAAAATCCCCTAACCAAACTGGAAATCCTAAAAAAATAAAAGTGGAAATTAATAAAATTTAAAGCAAGAAAAAAGGAAGAAAACCAAATTAGTAGGATCAAAATTAAAAAAGATAGATGCATCACCAATGTAAAGCAATTATTAGGAGCCATTTTGCCCAATTATATGCAAATATGTGACAATCTAAGCAAAATGGATGAATATTTACAAAAATACAAATAGCCCAGATTAACAGAAGAAATAGAATAGTTAAATAATCCTATCTTCAAAAAAGAAATTGAACAAGCTTATTAATGAACCCTAAGGAAAAAATCTCCAGAGCTAGATGTATTCACAAGCAAATTCTTTCATTTAAAGAACAGTTAATTCCAATACTTTATAAACTATTTGAAAAAGTAGTCAAAGAAGGAGGGAGTACACCTAAATTCCTTTCATGACACAAACATAGTGTTGATTCCTAAACCAGGAAGCACAAAAACTAAAAAAGAAAACTATAGACTAACTTCACTAATGAAAATTGATGCAAAATTTTTCAATTAAATAATAGTGAGGAGATTACAGCAATATATCATGAGGATCATACACTATGACCAGGTGGGATTTATAACAGAGAATGCAGGGCTGCTTCAATATTAGGAAAACTATCAGTATAATTGACCATATCAGTAACAAAACCAGCAGAAATATGATTATCTCGATAGATGCAGAAAAAACTTCTGACAAAATAACAATATCTATTCCTATTTAAAAAACTCTAGTGAACAAAGAAATAAATGGAAATTTCCTTAAAATTATAAGTAGTATCTATGTAAAACCATCAACACAGATTATCTGTAATGAGGATAAGCCAAAACCTTCCTACTAAGATCAGGGGTAAAGGATGCACATTATCATTATTATTTTTTATAGTCATGTAAAACATACTTCCATACTGGTCATTATTGCAAGAGCACACTTAAAATCAAAACCCCAAAATAAAACTTAGAGAATAAAAGACTAGCTGAAATAATCAATAACTTTAGTAAAGTTGTAGTATACAAACTAAACCCACATAAATCATCAATATTTCTATATATTACTAACAAAGTCCAGCAGCATGATATCAACAAGAAATTCAATTTAAAATAACTCTAGATAATATTAAATACCCTGACGACTGCTTGCTAAGAAAAAAAACTAGGAAATATATGAAGGCAATCATAAAATACTTTTTACACCCACAAAAAAAATCAGATCTAAATATCTGGAAAAATAGTAAAAGTTCATGGGTAGGCTGAACCAATATAATAAGAATGACAATACTACCTAAACTAATTTTCTTATTCCACACCATACCAAACAAACTACCAAAAATTATTATGTAGAGATAGAAAAAAATAACAAAAAAAGTGAAGAAAAGTGGTCTAGCAAATACTAGATCTTAAAATGTGCTATAAAGCAGTAACCATTAAAATAATCTGATACTAAGAAATAGAGTAGTAAATCAGTGGAATAGACTTGGTATACAATATGCAGAAGTAACCTAATATTTTATAAAGATCACAGTGTTTGGGACAAGAGTTCACTATTTGACAAAAACTGCTAGGAAAACTAAAAAACAGCATAACAGAAACTAAATATACACTAGCATCTCATAGCTTATACCAAGATAAGGTAAAAATAGGTATATGACTTAGACATAAACAATAACATCATAAGAAAAGTGGGGGAATATGAAATAGTTTACTTGTCAAGTCTGTTGTAGTGAAATTAGGGAAAGTGGAGGCAACAGGCAAAAAGCAGAGTAAAGATTCCAGAACTTTGGGTCAGTGACTGGCTGAGTTGGCAGCTGGTCTCTGGGCTTTTGCCTTGGAGATACTAGCTATTCTTCTCTCTGAATATCCTGTCTCTGTGGATCATCTATTAAGATTTCACTGGCCGGGAAGAGGTTGAGTTTGGTGAGACACACTGGTGGACGGTGGTGTCAAGAGCCTTACTCCCTCTCCTTTGGATTAATTGCTAAGACCCTACTAGATTCTTGACAGACCCTTGAAGGATAACAGATGTGAGATCTCCCAACCAGTCTAGTGGAACTGTTTTACCTTCCAGCCTTCCCTTACTTTTTTTTTTTTCAAATAATTTCTTAAGCTCTATGAACTTCATTTTATTCATTTGTTTATTAATATTTTTTAGAAAAGTTAACATGGTTACATGATTTATGCTCTTACTTTCCCCTTTACCCTCCCCTCTTCCCCCTCCCATGGCCGATATGCATTTCTACTGGTTTTAACATGTGTCATTGATCAAGACCTATTTCCAATTTGTTGATAGTTGCATTGGTGTGGTAGTTTCAAGTCTACTTTCCCTTACTTTTAAAATACTATCAAAGGGGAAATTGTGGATAGGATAGAGTTAGACAGTTGGGTAATATAGGTAGAGATCAGAATAGAAATCTGTTGGAACTTGGTGGGAGAGAATCCAGATCTGTCCTAGTTAGTTCATCCCAATCCCTTACCTTACCTATCCCAGTTAATTAATAAACCCTTGTTGTTGTTACCTTGACAGTCTCTCCCTGAAATCCTTACCCAGATCAACAGGATTTAAGTTACTGGCCCAAGGACTATTAAGAACCTAGAAAATCATTTAACATCATTCAATCTCTATACCACCAATCCACTAATACCTATCAATATTTATTTTACCGCCCACATTATTTATTTTATTTTTTCAAGTCTAAAGGTGAAGAAGAATTTAGAATCAAATATGAGATATGGAGTATTATGAGATATAAAATGGTTAATTTTGATTCTATTAAATTTGAAAGGTTTTGGGACTTCCGGGTTAAGATGGCGGCAGAGTAAGAAGCAGCTCTTAACCTCTCCTGACCAAAACACACAAACTCCTCAAGGGGACATAAAAACAAGTCCAGACGAACGGAGGAACCCCACAACAGGGCACAGCGTGGAAGGTACGTGGAATCGAGCCAGTTCCAGGCTAAAAAGGGCTCTCACTCAATCACGAGCTGAGCAACCGCCCCACCCCCACCCCCTCCACACTCACCTATAGCTCCGAACCCAGCTAAAAAGAAATAGAGCAAGTTTGGGGCACCCATCGAGTCATTGGCAGCTCCAGGACCTGTTCCTGAGAGCAGCAAGACTTAGGACCCCATCAAGTCAAGAACGCACGCGAAATCTGAGCGCGCGGGAGCAGAGAGTGGACGCTGGGCACGCGCCCGCTGAGCAGAGGCGTGGGTGCGGCTGAGCAGAGGCGTGGGTGGAGAAAAACACAGCCAGGAACTAAAGCCTAAGTGGGGAACCAGTGCAGACGGGTATACGACTGTGGAAGTAGCTCCCTGAGACTTGTAAAGGATCCTCCTGCAGAGGATCAAGCAAGGGAATCCACCAGGGGGCTTGACCTTGGAAAAAACTAGAACTCAGACCTCAGGAGCCAATAGATCTCAGACAGACACAGAGAGCGAGGATAAACCTGAGAAGCTGCTGGGCTAATGATGGCTAATCAGTTACAGGAAATTCAGAAGAGAAAGAATAATAACAAAAAAAAGAAGTCTTTAACACTCGACAGCTTCTACACAGAGAAAATCCAGACAACCGAGCAAACAGAGGAGGAGAACAAACAACCATCCAGACCCTCCCCAAATAAGGAAAACTCCTCACAAGCCATGGAAGAGTTCAAATCTGAGATTCTGAGGAAAATGGAAGAGATCTGGCAAGAAAATAACAGCTTAAAAGGTAGAATCTTGCAACTGGAAAGCGAGGCTCAGAAACCAAATGAACTGATAAGCAAATTGAACACAAGAAATGACCAGATTGAAAAGGAATACCAGAAGATTATGGCCGAAAACAAGAAGATTATGGCCGAAAACCAAAAGATTATGGCCGATTACCAGAAG
>NC_058131.1:538795634-538818022 GCF_016433145.1 Gracilinanus agilis
CAAAACTGTTTGATTTTACAGATAAAATGGAGGTTTATAAAGGTTAACACACTTCCAAGGTAATATAGGTAGTAAATGGTGCCAGGAGCCACACTTTTATTATTCAAATAGTTTTTTTACTCATTCTTTAATCATATAACACCAAAAAACTCCAATAGTATAAATGGAAAGAATAAGTACCATAAAAAGTTGTAAAATTATAAAGAAAAAACTTGGACTCCAAGAAGAAATAGAATAAATTACTGTTTTTCCTGCCACTTCTCTCTGGGAGAAGGAAAAAGAGATAAGAGAAGTCTATTGGCATGGAACATCGCACATCTTTCTGATGACATTTATTTTGAATGACTTTGAATTATTTTTCTTTTTTAATATAATATATTTTATTTTTCAAATTACTTGAAATAATACTTTAAACCCCCCAACACCATTTTGAATTCCTATTATCTCCCTTCCACTTTCCCCTCCCCTCTCCATGAGATTTGATTTGATCCGGTTGTGCATGCAAAACACTTCCATACTGGTTATATTGTAGAAGAAGACTCATATAAAATTAAAACAAAAACATTTAAAGAGAGAATAAAGTGAATAAAGTAAGTTTACTTAGAGACCTCAACTCCTCCCTCATTATTTCATCACAGGAAGAGGCAGGTCTTTTTCCATAGAAGGCACCAACATTCCCTTTCCTTCCTGCCATGTAGCAGGATCAACTGCAAATCCTTAATCTTTCTAACAAGTTAGGAGGTTCAGCATAGCTAGCCAGCCCTGCCCTTAATTCTTTTATCCATTTAAGTTCTAAACAAAAGAAGGAAAGATTTAATCCATTTTGATTGTCTGGGGAAGTAAATTCTCTCCTCCCTCCCCTTTTAAAAATCTTCAGTTTGCATCAGTTCATGTAGATATTTTCAAGTTTTTCTGAAATTATCCTGGTTATTCTTTTTTATATCACAATAGTATTCCACTATGGTCATATATTACAACTTGTTCAACCATTCTCCAATTGCTGGGCATCCTCTCATTTTCCAATTCTTTTCTACCACAAAGAATATTGCTATAAATATTTTTTGTACAAGTAAATGTTTCATTCTGACCTTAAAATCAGATTGTACTTTGTGGGAGAGCAGGGGTGGGGGATTAAAGGGAAAATTATTTGACAAAAATATCTCAGTTCAATATTAATTTTCCACAATCTATTCATGCTTGAAACATTATTGTCACCATTGACCATTTCCTTTCTCTTATTTTTCACTTCCAGTTAGTTACCAGGCTCTGTTTTGAAAAAATGTTTTCATTATTTAGAGGCTTGAGGACAGTTACAAAAAAATAAAGAAATGTTTATTTTTTCTATTTTCATAAAAGCCCAGATAGTTTTTATAGATTAATCTACATAAAAATATATTTTATGTACATTTTGGATATTACAGTTTATTTAGAGGTAGTCTATTTAGCAAACAAAACAATACTGATATTATTGTAGACATACTGATTTTGCTTATTTCACTTTGTGTCAGTTCATATTAAATCTTTTCATACATATTTTTATTCATGTCCCCTGTTTGTTTCTTACATTATAGCATTAAATGCATATAGCTGTGATAATGAGATTTAAATCTACCCTGCCCATTCTTAAATCTAATCACCAAAAGTATAAACAACTCCACTTAACTCTGAAGTGGGGAGATCTGTGACCCACGTGTGCAAGAATGGGTGACAAATCAGAAATGACTGACTATCCCCTAGGCAGTCCTAAGAAAAGCGCCTGTTGTGACTGGACATGTAAACTAAAAGGAAGGCACAAGAAGGCACAAGAAGTGACGAAAGAAATGGCCTGGATAAATTGAAAGAACTTCCTGAGCTCTTGACTCTTGGCTGCTCACTTCTTCTTGTGGTGGGTAACTAGGACCTGGAGGAGCTTCAACCGCTGACTGAGACCTTGGACTAAGTGAGACTGCCGTTAATCTTTCCCTTGGAATTACACGTGGTGAGTGTAAAGACTAAATCTTACTGAACATCTCTAAAGAAACTGCTCTTTCAAAAGAGACTCTGTGACTGAAGCTTCTGCTTCATTCATCTCCAGCCCTCCGGCCCTCTGGCCTTGGGCTCAAGTCTGAGCCTTCTCTGATTGAGGATCTGCCTGGGTTGAACAAGGAGGCTGGAGCAAATTAGTGTGTTAGATTACTTATCCTACCCTATCCTCTCTCTGATTTTCTTATTTTATCTTCCTCTTCTCATTTGTAAATAAACTTCCATAAAAGTCATTTTGACTTGAGGTTATTCTTTAATTGGGGATTGATAATTATTCAATTCCCTGGTGACCAAATGTTTTAATATTCACCCAACCAAAACCCCTTTTTGCCCCTTACACAGCACAATATGATTAGCCACTCCCCAAATTATAAGCATTTATTTTATCTTGAATTCTTTGCTACCACAAAAAAGTGTTGCTATAAATGTTAGTTTACACAGAGACTTTCTATTTATCAATGCCTTCCTTGAAATACATGCCTAGCAATGATATTTCCAGGTCAAAGGATTTCAGCCACTTGACTTGTAAAATTCCAAATAGCTTTAGAGAATGTGTGGTATACCTGCTCTACTAGATTGAATAATTTCCTCCTGTTACTTTCACTAACATAAGTAGAAGTGTAGAATGTAGACTGTGGCAAAAAAATCCAGGGTTAGGGATTGCCAAGGATGAATATAAGCAACACAGAGGAATACAGAAATCAAGAATAGAGACCAGTGTAGTATTGATCTGGAAAAGTACTAACAAGTCACGATTAGGAAAGGAGGAATATGTAGTCAAGAATAGAGCCTGCAAAAGTACCAAGATGTGACATTATTAGAAATCATGATGCAGATGAAGAATGGGTTTCAGAGGGGTAAAGCATAAGGAGAAACAGAATGATAAAAGACTATACAATGCCAGAGTGACTAAAGAGGCAGATGTAAATGATCCTGAGGTAGAAACAGAGCCTGGTAACTAACTGGAAGTGAAAAATAAGAGAAAGGAAATGGTCAATGGTGACAATAATGTTTCAAGCATGAATAGATTGTGGAAAATTAATATTGAACTGAGATATTTTTGTCAAATAATTTTCCCTTTAATCCCCCACCCCTGCTCTCCCACAAAGTACAATCTGATTTTAAGGTCAGAATGAAACATTTTCTTCCCCAGACAATCAAAATGGATTAAATCTTTCCTTCTTTTGTTTAGAACTTAAATGGATAAAAGAATTAAGGGCAGGGCTGGCTAGCTATGCTGAACCTCCTAACTTGTTAGAAAGATTAAGGATTTGCAGTTGATCCTGCTACATGGCAGGAAGGAAAGGGAATGTTGGTGCCTTCTATGGAAAAAGACCTGCCTCTTCCTGTGATGAAATAATGAGGGAGGAGTTGAGGTCTCTAAGTAAACCTCCTTAGTGGCCATTTACCAATTAAGATGTCTTGGGATGCTGAGGGGAGGGAATGAGTGGGAAGGTCACAAGAATTATATAGATACCTGCTGGAGAGGAGTTTGGTTTCTTTTGTGTATATGTACATATGCATGTTATATATCTTCTACAGAGAGTCTTAAAAGCAGAAATAACAAGTGTGGATAAAACCATCAAAAGAAAAATACAAAGAAAAAAAAGAGGACTAAGGACCTTCACATTATGGGATGGGAGAAAAGACAAGTAAAGGAAGTTGAAAAAAGAACAAGGAGTTGGACAGAAAGCTACTCTGGAGGCAAAAGTTTCATGGAATTAAAAAACAAAAGTATTCAAACATAGAGTGCAGTCAACAAGCAAAAGCTGAAAAAGGTTAAGAAAGATAAGGACAGATAAAAAGTCCATGTGATTTGACATAAGAAGCCATTAGTAAATTTGGAAAAAGCACTTATAATTGAATGGCAGAAATACTAGAAACCACACTGTAGCCATTTGAGGAATGAGTGGATAATAAAGTACAGATTGTAACCACAGACTGCTGTTTCTGGAAACTTAAAAATTAAATGGAAGCAAAACAAAGAATTGCTACTTCAATTAAAACGCAGGTGAAATCTGTGTTATTTATGACAGGAGAGACCTCAACATTTAAAGAATCAGTGGAAAGGGAGAAGCTGAAAAGGGAGGGTAAGGGATGAAGAGAGAAAAGAAGCAGGATAGTGATCAATAAAGCAAGCTCTAGAAGATAAGAGGAGGGGATATATCAAAGGCACAAATGGAAACATTATCCTTTGCCAGGAGGAGGGATGCTTCATCTTAGCGACACAGGAATGAATAGATGAGGACTGAGAAGTTTTGAGATGTCAAGACTAGGACATGGGGAGGAATATGATAAATGGAACCAATCACAATAAAGTAGAAGATGAAGTCATCTATTGAAGGAAAAGAAGTAGAGTTGGAGAGAGAATAAAACATGAGAAAATTTGGAATAGCACTTCTGTGAGTATTACCTAGAGTTAAAATCACAATTGAATAAGATTTATTTGTATTAATGAAGGGACAATTGAGAATTGCAGCATGAATTTACAGTGGATCAAGTACAATTTTATGACTTTGAGATTGGTGTAGATGGTGACAAGGAGCCAGAACTGGGAAAGAGGAGGGCAATAACAGTTTAAAAGAAATCAAAGAATACAAGGGTAAAGGGCAGTGTTTTTAGAAGTGATTATAAAATCAAAATTATTAAGGGTGAGAAATTTAAAGCTAGAACAAAGATAATGAACTAAAAAAATAGAAGAGTGAGAGAAATGCAAACAGAGGCAATGAGTGTAGATAACCTTTTTAAGTAGTTTGTATAAAAAATGGAGGAGAAATCATAGGACAATAGTTTTCAGGGACAGTAAGTTTTAAGAAAAAAAAGAACAGAAGAGATTTGGGAGTGTTTGTTGACAGATGGAAAGGAAAAAGAAACCATCTAAATTATATAACAATAATGACAAATAAAGTATATGTCCTGATCTCTATATGGAGGAAGAAAGGAAAAAAGAAAAGAAATGGGGTTGGGGTAGAAAGAGGGATAAGACTGAGATAAGGGAATGTGGGGAGGAGACAAGAAGAGAAGTAGGAGACAGAGA
Organism: Gracilinanus agilis; assembly: GCF_016433145.1. Classification (NCBI taxonomy): domain Eukaryota; kingdom Metazoa; phylum Chordata; class Mammalia; order Didelphimorphia; family Didelphidae; genus Gracilinanus; species Gracilinanus agilis. Next base: position 538,800,694 of record NC_058131.1, read on the forward strand.
CTGAGTGAAAAACAAGCCAACTTGTTAACAAGTTGCAGAAAAATCCTTCCCTGGAGAAACTTTAATTTATGGACAGAAATTCATGCAAACATTGGCCTTGCCTGTATTACAGAAGTAATATTTTCCCAAGGATTAGCTGTTCTTGAACTATTTTTAACAGTGTATTATGATCAAATATAAATTCTCAACAAATTCACATTTTCTGACTCTTTTATATCCTATATCTTCTTTCCTGAATACAAATTGTGGTTACAATGGAAAACTACCCAACACAATCTCAAAATATATTACTAGAAGTTAGCACATGAGGTATACAACTACATAGGATAACCATACTATGCCTAGACAATGCCATTAATAAACTGGTGCCTGTTCTCAAAAAGTACTCATATAAATGAGAGAACTAATATGATCACAATGCTCAATTAATGATACCAATATCCTTCTGAAAATAACATTAACAGTTAAGTAGGGAAAGAAAAGTAGAAAGTCTTGAGAGCATCAATTGGAATAGCTTTTAATCTACTCTTGAAAATGGAGTGAGAAATTATGAAATAATCATTATTAACATGAATATAGTATTTTGTGATTTACAAAGTCATTTACATATATTATTTCCAGTCACCATGATAACTGTGAAATAAAGATATTATAATTCTTATATCACAGTTAAGGAAAATTAGGCTTAGAAAGATCACAGAGTAAATTAAAGAATCTGAAAGATATACCTTTTTTCACTTCTTCCTTTCTGGAAACTGGAACCCAGATCCCAGAGACTTGAAGCCACATGCCTTTAAAAATATGAGGCAGGAAATATACCTCTCCCTCCTCAGTTCCTTGTAATCTTGTAATGGGGCTCCCAAACCCACTACAAACTCTATGGAAACAGCATTTTCTAAGGTCACCAAATGACCTCCTAAGTCATAAAAACCAATGATCTTTTTTTTCCCAGTTCTCATCTCATTGGCCTTCATTTTATCTTCTTAAATTGTTGAGATAGAAACAATCTAAAAAGCATGAGACAATTAGTTGGGAGATATACAATTTGTGGAGTGAAAATGGACTGGGGTGAGCAGTGTTATATTGAAACTCTGGGAGCAGAGAGTCTCATCCTTGATTGACAGGTAAGGACCGTTGGATTTTAGAATGTTCCCAGGGACCGTGAGGACAGGGGAGAAAGCAGTTGGCCCAGGGGGGTATAAATACCCTGGCAGCCCTGGCTTTTGGTTCCTTTCACTTCCCTTGGACCTGAGATCTGTGGATCCTGGTCTTTTGGGGATTGGTGACTTGCTTGGCTCAACCTTGCAAGATCCTCCTGTCTTGTACTTGACTAGTATTGCCAACCTGTACCCAGACCATCTCTCTTCTGATTCTACTGCCCCTAGATATTTAGGAATTCAAATCATCTGTAGTTATCTAGGTATCCCAGGGCCTGGGAGGGATCCTGGAGGTGGACAGGAGAAGAAGAAGAGGGTGGGAAAGGGATGGATCCTGAAGGCTGTATAGGCATAACATCTAGCAGGAAGAAGAAGCTAAAAGATATCAAACAGCAGCTTGCTTGCTCTGGTTTGGTTGTGGCCAGGCTGAGCCAGAGGAGCTAACTAACCTCTCCAGCAGGTATCTATATAATTCTTGTGACCTTCCCACTCATTCCCTCCCCTCAGCATCCCAAGACATCTTAATTGGTAAATAGCCACTAAGGAGGTTTACTTAGAGACCTCAACTCCTCCCTCATCCTCATTATTTCATCACAGGAAGAGGTAGGTCTTTTTCCATAGAAGGCACCAACATTCCCTTTCCTTCCTGCCATGTAGCAGGGTCAACTGCAAAACCTTAATCTTTCTAACAACACAATTACCAGTGGTAGTATCCAGTTTAGTTTACCATCCCTCTCCCTCCATCTGCCCATTTATTTTTATAACAGCAGACACCGGAAGTATTCATTACATTTAGAATTCCTTTTAGCTTTGGTGGTCTATGTTTTGTGTACTAATGTCCCCTCTAGTTTTTACAAAACTACTTTCTAAGACCTTCTTTAGCTCTGATATTCCATTATTGTGAAATCATATGCCCTTATGCATAGAAGGAAAAAACAGTCGTAACCTAGAATGAGAAGACATGAGTCAGAGATTTTTGTTTTTTTTTACTGGCTTCTCATATAACCATAGTTAATGTACTTTATACATCTTTGGATATGTTTCCCTACTGGATGGAAAAAAAAAAGAAAGAAAAAAAAGGTTTCTTGATTCTCAAGTAACTCTCTGTAATAGTATCTTATTTCTCTACAAATCTAAGCTCCTTGAGATTAGGGAATAAATTTTATCTAAATTTTATATCTCCTCTGGTGTCTAGCATAGTGCTTTGTACAAGGTAAATGCTTAACAAATTATTTTTGTGATATGTCTGTGTACATGTATATATGTACATACATGTAAAAATACTAAGTAACATAACTGGAATTCACATCCATAACTTTTAGTCCAAATTCAAAGACTTTTCACTGTACCACAAAAAAAAAAAAAAGGCTATGGTGTGAAGATTCAGATATACACGAAAGCCCTGACTGGCCTCCCAGATAGGAAATCTGATTCTCACTTTCCTTTTCTAATGGTAGCATTCATTGGCATATGGTAGACCATCAATCAAACAGCTAATATTTCTTTTCTAGGGCAATAAGTTTAAGGAAATGTTGTTAAATCTACATTTGAATCACAGTAACTCACTAATGCATTTGGGTTTTTTTAATGTTTTTGTTGTTGTTTGCTTTGCTTTTTGGTGGAGGGATGAATTTAAGTATTTATTTTTTCTCTTCTAAAGAAATATCTGTTCCTGGGTTCATATTTCCTAGCTGTTTGACCCTGGGAAGTCACTTGACTCCCATTGTCCAGCCCTTACCTCTCTTCTGCCTTTGAACCAATCCACAATATTGATTCTATGAAAGAAGGTACATTAAATTAAAAAGTTTTGTACAAACAAAATGCAACCAAAATCAGAAGGGAAACAACAAACTGGAGGAAAAAGCCTTTATAACAAAAAACTCTGACAAAGGTCTAATTACACAAATATTCAAGGAGCTAAATCAATTGTACAAAAAAATCAAGCCATTCCCCAATCAATAAATGGGCAAGGGACATGAATAGGCAATTTTCAGATAAAGAAATCAAAACTATCAATAAGCACATGAGAAAAGTGTTCTAAATCTCTAATAATTAGAGAAATGCAAATCAAAACAACTCTGAGGTATCACCTCACACCTAGTGGATTGGCTAAAATGACAGCAGGGGAGGGTAATGAATTTTGGAGGGGATGTGGCAAAATTGGGACATTAATGCATTGTTGGTGGAGTTGTGAATTGATTCAACCATTCTGGCTGGCAATTTGGAACTATGCCCAAAGAGCTCTAAAAGATTGCGTGCCCTTTGATCCAGCTATACCATTGCTGGGTTTGTACCCCAAAGAGATCATAGGGGAAAAAGACATGTACAAAAATATTTATAGTCGTGCTCTTTGTGGTGGCAAAAAACTAGAAAACAAGGATATGCCCGTCAATTGGGGAATGGCTGAACAAATTGTGGTATATCCTAGTGATGGAATCTACTGTGCTGAAAGGAATAATAAACTGGAGGAATTCCATGTGAACTGAAAAGACCTCCAGGAATTGATGCAGAGCGAAAGTAGCAGAACCAGAACATTGTACACAGAGACTGATATACTGTGGTAAAATCGAATGTAATGGACTTCTGTACTAGCAGCAATGCAATGACCCAGGACAATTTTGAGAGACTTATGGAAAAGAACGCTACCCACATTCAGAGGAAGAACTACTGGAGTGGAAACACAGAAGAAAAACAACTGCTTGAACACATGGGTTAATGCAGACATGATTTGGGAAGTAAACTCTAAATGACCACTCTAGTGTAATCATCATGGAAATAGGTCTTGATCAATGATACATGAAGAAATCAGTGGATATGCACACTGGCTATGGGGAGAGTGGGGGTTGGGGTGGGAAAGAGTAAGAACATGAATCATGGAACCATGGAAAAAAAATTTCTAAAAATAAAAAAAAGAGAAAAAAAAGAAAGAAGGTAAAAGTTTTTGAAAAAGAGGGAGAAAGAAGAAACATTTTTCAAAGATACTTCTTACCTTTAGATCAGTGATGGGCAAACTATTCCCTGTGGGCCAGATCCAGACCATAGTTTGCCCATCGCTGCCTTAAGCAATTCCCTAATCACTATGCCCCCACATCCAGATGTAGTGATTAGGGAATTGCTTAAGGCAGTGATGAGCAAACTATGGCCTGAATTTGGCCCATGAGGAATAGTTTGCCCATCATTGCTCTAGATGATTCAATATAGCTTACAGAAGTCTAAGACCATAGTGATTCAACGTAGATATACCTCCACAAAAAAAATTAAAGAAAATAAAGAATTAATAACAGAGGGGAAAATATGATAAAGTGGTTCATGCAAAGATTTTGAATTAGGTCATAGTAATTTAAGCAGGGGGGCAGCTGGGTGGCTCAGTGGATTGAGAGCCAAGCCTAGAGACTGGAGGTCCTAGGTTCAAGTCCAGCCTAGGACACTTCCAGCTGTGTGACCTTGGACAAGTCACTTGACCCCTATCGCCCACCCTTACCACTCCAGGGCTAAGGACGGTCCCTAGCCCAGATGAAAAAGGATGTAAAAACTACAACTGCTAAAGAGACTGCAACCTAAAGTAGGGGCAGCTGGGCTAGCTCAGTGGATTGAGAGCCAGGCCTAGAGACGAAAAGGTCCTAGGTTCAAATCCGGGCTCAGACACTTCCCAGCTGGGTGACCCTGAGCGACTGCGTGACCCATTGCCTACTGGTTGTGGCCCTATGCTCCTAGAATGGAGTCCCAGGATTTAAAAAAAAAAAAAAAAATTTAAGCAGAATAGAAAAATCTGATAACCAGGAAAATGGAAAAATTCTGAGCTCTCCTACCTTTCAACAGTCATTGGTCAATTATGCTTTCTTTCAAACAAGATATCTATAAAGCATTTAGCACAGTATCTGGTACTTTTAAAGTGCTTTTAAAATGTTTGTTCCCTCTACCACCTCTTTTCTTTGAATTGGGAAACATTACTTTATTTATACTTATGTGGTGATCTGAATTAAACTGTGTATAGGCAATAAATTAAGTGGAACAAATTTTTATTGAGTATCAATTATGGAAAAGGAACTTACTGTACTAGGTGGAATAAGAAATAAAATAATGACTGGCACAGACTTAAGCAAACTATGGGATCAAATTTTACACCTTATGTTAGAATCTCTCAGGTAAAGAAAAAGACTACAATGGAGTAGGAAGAAAAAGAGAAAGGAAGTTGGGATAAAGGAAAGGAAGTTGGAGGATCCTATTGGGAATGAAAAATGGAAAAAAAAAAAAGGTGCTAATGATATCAAGTTTGGTGACACCCACTTGAAAGATATGGAGGAGTCTATTTGTCAACGTTATATTAATAATTAAGAGGCCAGCCAAGATGGAGGAGTAGAAACTGGGAAAGCTCAAACCACTATAAGAATCCTCTCTAACCAATGTTAAAATAATACCTCAGACTTAATACTAGAGTAAAAGAATTAACAAGGAGACGGAGAAAAACTTGAAAGGTTGAAAAAGGGAGTCTGGTTCAATGAGGCAAGAGGGGAGCACAGCTCACAGGAGTGTAAAGGGGCAGAATGTGTAAGGGGTAAAAATAAAAGGTTGGACTAAATTATTTAAGAGTGTGGTTGCCAAGAGTGGAATGCCAATTCCAAATGATATTTTAGCAATTTATTTATAAAATAGAGGGAAAGAGTGAAAATAGAGAAATAAGAAGAGGGCAGAGTAAGAGCTTAACGAGCTAGACTATGTGCTCAAGTTCTGGCTTACTCCAGCAGGGCTCCAGTAGCCCAAGCCGGAGAGCCTTAGGGTTAATTAACAAGGGTTTTAGCCAAGAGGCCTCCTCCAGATGAGGGGCTGCTGTGGAGGCTAGTACCTCCAGGAAAAAGCCAAGGAAGGGAGTCAGCCTTTTTCACTCACCCATGTGGTAGTTCTAAGGAGAAATAGAAAACACTCCAACAAGGTCCTCAGCCAGAGCTCCTCCAGGATGCAGTTCAAGGCAAAGAATGTATCACAGGAAGTTCTGACCACTTTTAAAGACCATTCCTTTCATCACTTCCTGTGCCTTCCTCCCACTTTACATGTACCAATTAGAGCTAAAGCTTTGCTTAGAACTGCCCAGGGAGCAGTCAGTCAATTCTGATTCTTCGCACACTTTGGTTACAGACTTCCCCCACTCAAGTGGAAGTGGGGTGTATATGCCTCTGTGATTAAATCTAAAAATGGGCAGGGTAGAGTTAATCCTATCTTCACAGGAGGCACCATCAAGAAGTACCAGAGCAAGCCAACAGCAAATTCCCTCTCTCCCGCCTTGCCACATCTATAATTCCAGGTTCTGAACCTGGGCCCAAGTCAACATTGAGCTCCTAAGGCCCTGCTTAAGCCAACAGCAGTGGAACCCCATTCACAGCTTAAAGTTCCAAGTCTGCAGTGAGGTCCTGAATCCCAGCCAAAGGCATCCCTAACCTGTTTAAGCCAAGAGAGAGGCCAGGAACCCAAGCAAAAATTTGTAGAGAAGACTTGAACCCTAGCACAAGGCAGTACGCAATATACCTGGTCTGTGTAAGCCCTGCTCAAGGTCCCGATCCCCAGCACAAGGCAGTCCACAGTGCAGCTGGCCTATGTAAGACCAGGACGAGGCCAGAAACTGTAACACAAGCCTCCATAGAGTTAGCCTCTACCTAATCTCAAGGAGAAGTTACAAGCCCCAGGACAAGGGAATCTACAGTGAATCTGACCTGCTGAAGCCCAAGATGAGACCAAAAGGCCCCAAACCTGAGGCTAGTCTCTGAGCTTCAGCCCAGGGTAGGGCAGAGTGCTCTGAGTTTTGCAAGCCCTCAGCAATCTCAAGAGTTGACTGAATCAGCAGTGGGAGGTAGCTTCAGAGCTGCCAGCCCAGAAGCCATCATAATAGCTTGGAAGAACTAAAACTTAGAGAAACCCAGAAACAGAGCTAAGGGTAGCAGCAAGGAAAAATGGAAATATAAGTAATGCCCTCTCCGCCCTAAGAACAAAGCCTATCTTTATGAAAAAAGTGAAAGTCAAGAAAAAGGCTGGGAAAACGAGCAAACATAAAGGAAAAAAAAAAAAACACCTAACCATAGAACATTTGTATGAAAACAGAGAAGAGCAAGATACAGACACGAAAGGAGATAGTGAAAGCAAAGAAAAAACACATACAACTTCAAAGAAATATGATCTAGGGCTCTGGAACAGGTCAAAAACAATTACAAAAAAAATTAAGAAAGGCAGAGAAAAATGGGGATGAGAAATTAAAGCAATGAAAGAAGAAAATAACAGCAAATAAAAGAGTAGGTTCAAAAGCTCACAAAAGAAAATCATTCTTTAAAAATTAAAATTGGGCAACTAGAAGAGAATAATGACTTCATGAGACAGCAAGAAACAATAAAAACAAAATCAAAAGAATGAAAAAAAAACAACAGAAGAAATATGAAATATCTCACTGAAAAAATAACTGACCTAGGGCAGCTGGATAGCTCAGTGGATTGAGAGCCAGACCTAGAGATGGGAAGTCCTGGGTTCAAATCTAGTCCCAGACACTTCCAAGCTGTGTGACCCTGGGCAAGTCACTTAACTCGCATTGCCTAGTCTTTACCACTCTTCTGCCTTGGAACCTATACTCAATATTAATTCTAAGATGGAAGGTAAGGGTTTAAATTAAATAAATAAATGATCTGGAAAACAGATTCAGGAGAGACAATTTAAGAATTATTGAACTCTAAAAGACATGATCAAAACAAAGAAAGAAAGAAAAGCTCGGACATTATAATATAAGAAATTATGAAAGGAAACTATCCTGAAATTCATGAATAAGAAAGTATAATACAAATTAGATGAATCCATGGATCACTTCCTAAAATAAATCCTCAAATGACAACTCCCAAGTTAAATTTATTGCTAAATTTAAGAGATCCTAGCCAAGAAGAAAAAAATGCAAGTAGCCAAAAAGAAACAATTCAAATACCAAGGAGCTACAGTCAGAATTACATAGGACTCAGAAGACTCCACATTAAAGGCTCAGAAGACTTGGCTAACATATTCCAGAAGGCAAAAGATCTAGGCTTACAATCCAGAATCACCTATCTAGCAAAACTGAACATTTTATTTCAGAGGAAAAAATGGCCATTTAACAGAATAGACTATTTCCAAGCATTCTAAATGAAAAGACCAGACCTTAATAGAAAATCTGGTGTCCAAACACAAGAACCAAGAGGAGCCTAAAAAGGCAAATAAGAAAGAGAAAATTTAAGGGATTCATTAAGGTCAAACTGTGTGTATTCCTTTGTGGAAAGATGATTATTTGTAATTCTTAAAATTTTTATTAACATTAGAGCAGGTAAAAAGAGTATACATAGACACAGGGTGTGGAAGTAAGCTAATTAGGATGATACTATATAAAAAAAAGAAAAAACAAGGGAGGCAAAAGAGGATTACACTGAAGGTAGAAAAATCTGCATAAAATGATGCAGAGTGAAATAAGCAGAACTGGGAAAACACTATACATAGTAACAGTCATATTGTACAATGATCAATTATAAAAACTTGGTTACTCAGCAAGGCAATGTTCTCAGATGATTTTGAAAGACTAATGATGAGAAATGTTATCTATCTCCAGGGGAAAAACTTATAGCATACGATGGATGAGGATCAAAACTCATACACTTTGGGGGCAGCTGAGTAGCTCAGTGGATTGAGAGTCAGGCCTAGAGATGAGGAGGTCCTAAGTTCAAGTACAGCCTGAGACACTTCCCAGCTGTGTGACCCTGGGCAAGTCACTTGACCCCCATTGCCCACCCTTACCACTCTTCCACCTAGGAGCCAATACACGGAAGTTAAGGGTTTTTAAAAAAAAACTCATACACTTATTTTGGGGTTTTGTCTTTATATGTGGGTGCTCTTACAATAATAACCAATATGAATATGTATTTTGCATCGTAATGCATGTATGGTCCAGATCAAATCATTTACCACTTTTCCAAGCATGGGTAGGGAAGGAACTAATTTAGATTTTATAATTTTGGAAAACATGTTGAAAATAATTATTATTACATATAATTGGGAAAATAAAATATCTTTGACTTAGAAAAGGAAAAAAATTAAGAGGTCAGTTGTCTTCCTCCAACAGATATGACAGAGAGATTACAAAGCCTTATTAAACCTAATTACTATATGCTTCTAGTGATGAATATAGAGACAAATGATACTGCAAAAGAACGAAGGCGGCATTAATGGGAATTTTGAAATCAAAGACATAAAAATGAATCCTTTAGAGGCATGGGTTATGTTTTTCCACACAGGTAAAGTCTTTTCTCAAATCTGTAGAGAAGTACGTCAAATTTATAATAATATCAGCCATTCCCCAATTTACAAATGATCACTTACCTCCCATTGCCTAGCCCTTACCATTCTTCTGCTTTGGAACCAATACACAGTATTGATTATAAGATGGAAGGTAAGGATTTAAAAAAAAAATTTTAAAGAATAAGAATACATTCATAACCTTTGATCTTCTGACATTCATACTCTAGAGTTTGGGAGGTATGATTTCAAATTAAGTTAGGGAAAAGATAGGTGAAATTTCCATGGCCTGAAATTCCCTAGAGAGATGGACAGTCTCTCAAGAATAGAATTCTGAGACCACGAAAACACACACACACACACACACACACACACACACACACACACACACACACAGAGCCAATGAAGAGGGAAAGGGGAAGTTGCTTTAAGAAAACTGATAATGTATATAGAGAAAAAGCTCACTGAGCAATTTGAATTCTCAAAAAAATCATACAGAATGGAAGGAAAGAAAGATAAGAGAACGGATTTAAGAGTATTACGTGTCCTTTGAAAACAGCATCATAATTTCACTCCTTTCCCTAAAGGAATGGGAGAATATGGGTGCCTAACATGAGTGTTTTTCTTTGTAATAACCAACAGCTCACCACATGTGGTGTCTTAAAATGACTGCTATAAAAACAAAACCCATCAATAAAACTTTTTTTTTTTTTTTACAAGAGCCAGGAGCACTAAAACTCAAAATAAAGACTACTAAGTAAGCTAAAGACAATAAAAATGTTTCCATGGATTTTAAAGGCTATGATGGAGAAAATAAAAGGATTAGTGAGGGGGTTAGGATCCTTCACCTCTTATTTTTACTTCTGTTTTCTCCACTAAGGAAAATAATTATTGGAAAATATAAAAGTAAAAGGGATAGTAAAGAATTGTTATTCAGATGTGTATAACTCATCAGGGACTGTAGTTGGAGTTTTCTTGGCAAAAATACTAGAATGATTTGCCAATTCCTTCTCTAGCTCATTTTATAGATGAGAAAACTGAGCCAAATGGGGTTAAGTGATTTGTCCAGCATCACATAACTAGTAAGGCCAGATATGAACTGGAATTTTCCCAAATACAAGCCAAGCACTCTAAGGAAAAGGAAAGAAATGAGAAATACCTGTCTCCCAAATCTAGAGCTAGCCAACACAATTATCATCATCTTCTATGCTGGTAGTTCATCTTTCAGACTACTTACTCAATCTCACTTGCTGGACCTACCTCCAGATCAAAACCATATTTTCCAAGGATATATCCTTGGTTCTCTTTTCTTCTCTCTGTAATGTCTGATGTTTTCTCAACAGCTCTGTTCAATTGCCATCTCCATGAAGATGATTTTCAAATCTTCATCTCTAGCCAAAAGTTTCTCTCCTCATTTTCAGAGAAAAAGAAAGAAATGGCTATATATATAGGACAAAGTAGAGTTCATCAACAAAGGGAAAGGGAAGTGGGAAAGGCTTCCTATAGAAGGTGGAATTTTAGCTGGAACCTAAAGGAAACCATAAGTTTGCAATAAGGAGGGAGAAGATTCCAGGCATGGTAAAGAGTCAGCAAAAAATGCTCAAGGTCAGAATATATGTGAGAAACAGCAAGGCAAACAGTATTAATAGATCCCAGAGTACACTGGGATGGGATGGGGATGGCGGGGTGTAGTAAAATATAAGATGGAAAAAGTAGGGGAGATGAAAAAGTAAGTAGATTTTTAATTAATTAATTAGCTAATTCTAAACAATTATTAGACCAAAAAACAAGTCATGAAAACAAATGATAATTTCATCAAATGACAAGACAAGGAATTGATATTTGTGGAATACAACCAGAGCAGACCTTAAAAGAAAATTAGTATCTCTAAACTCTTTCATGAACATGAGATAATACGGGTCAATAAATTGGGCATAGAACTTTAAAAAATTAGAAAACCAACTAATTTTAAAAACCAATTGAATAGCAAAAGTGAAATCTTAAAACTCACCAAGACTAATGACATTTAAAGGAAAATTAGAATTAGTAAATAAAAATAGATCTCATTTTTGGAGAAAAAATTAAAAGATAAATAATTTCTTAATTTGATTTTTAAGAGGAAAACAATAGAAATATATAAATAATGAAAAAGAATTCACAATAAATGAAGGAATAAAAGAAATTATTACAAACCATTCTGCCCAACAACATACCAAAGAAAATAAAAATGTAAATAAATGGATATATATTTATGAAAACATAAAATGTCTAGATCATCTAACAAGAAAGAGAGTTTAAATATAGCAGGGCTACTTATCCACATGGATTATGTTCTAAAACCTACTGCTGATGGGTGACCCTATATATACATGTGTGCTCTCTCCCAGATTCTGCCCCTTGGCTAGGTGCTTCACATCTTGTTCTCAAAAAAAAAAAAAACAACAACTTTTAAAGGACAGTGAAAACAATAGAGACCTATGGTGGGCAGACCTCTGCCACAGGCAGACCTACCAGTTTGGCAACTGACCATGGATAATTGAAACTATGGAAAGGAAAATCATGGATGTGGAGCCCTATTGTAACTGAATCTTGGGGGTGGGGTTGGAGTGGGGAGGTGAATAAGCTATAAATGTACTACTACTAGAGAAGGAAAAAGATCCAGGAACTAGGTGGATTTACAAATGAATTCTATCAAACTTTCAAAGGACAATTCTAATATAACATAAAATTTAAGGAGTCCCAAATTCCTTCTATGATACAAATATAGTTTGGTTACGTAAACTAAGGAAAGACAAAAGAGCAAAAGAAAATTATAGACTAATATCCCAAATGAACACTAATGTAAAAATTTGAAATAGCATATTGGCAAGAATATTATGGCAACATATCACAAAGATTACATAATAGGAGTAAATTAGATTTATACTAGGAGTACAGTCAGTTCACCAGGTAAACTATAACTATAATAGACCATATTAATAAGAACAACAAAAGACATGCAATTATATCAATATTTTAGGAATAGCCTGTAACATAATATAGTTCTGATTTCCATTTTTAAAAATCAAAAAGCACTGGAATGAAGCACAAATATGGAAATTAGTATTCTTAATATTATAATCAGTATAAATATAAAGCTAAAAAAATATTCTATTTAATGAGGTAGAGATCTTTCTAATTAGAATAGAAGCAAAGATGTCCATTATCAGCGACATCATTTGAAAATAGTGGTAGAAATTCTGGCTATAGCAATCAAAGAAAATGAAATTGAAACAATAAGCATAGGCAAAGAAACAAAATTATCATTTTTTTGCACATGATATGATGGTAACAGAGAACTCTAAAGAGTAAACTAAAAATTAGTTGAATTAATAATTCCAGCAAAGTTGCAGGATACAACTCATTTCTTGCAATCAACAAAATCCAGTAGGAAAAGATTGAAAAGAAATTCCATTTATTTAAACAGATTATATAAATATATGATAATCAACCTACTAAAACATACATAAGGAGCTATATGAATCCAACTATAAAACACACTTTATAGGAATAGAGACAGGCCTAAATAATTAGAGAAATATTCACTGCTTAGATGAATAGACCAAGTAAATATAATTAAAATGAAAATACTACCTAAATTAATTTACAATTCAATGTCATGCCAATCAAACTACCAAAATATTGCTTTACTGAAGTAGAAAAATAATAATGAAACTTACCTGGTAAAGGTAAAAGGTCAAGAATCTCAAGGAAAATAAAGAAAAAAGGGGAAATTAGTCACCAGAATACCAAATTTCAAACTAAACTACAAAGCAGTAATCATAAAAAATATGAAGCAGTGGTTCCGGATTAAGATGGCAGCAGAGTAAAAAGCAGTGCTTAACCTCTCCTGACAGAAACATACAGGACTCCTCAAGGAGACATAAAAACAAATCCAGACGAACGGAGGGACCCCACAACAGGGTGCAGCGTGGAAGGTACGTGGAATCAGGACATTACCATGCTATAAAGGGGTGAAACAGCTCTCACTAAATCGCGGGCTGAGCAAACCCCCCCAACCCCCTCCACGCACACCACCTACAACGCCAAAGCCAGCTAAAAAGAAATAGAGCAAGTTTGGGGCACCCATTGAGTCATTGGCAACTCCAGGGCCTGTTCCTAAGAGCAGCAAGACTTAGGACCCAAAAAGCTAAAGAACGCACACGGACTCTGAGCGCGGACACGGAGCTCAGGCGCAGGTGGAGGCATGGGTGGAGGCGGACACAGGCGCGAGCAAAGGCTCTGAGACCCTAAGTGGGGAACCAGTGCAGACGGGTATACGACTGTGGAAGCAGCACCCTGAGACTTGTAAAGGAACCTCCGGCATAGGATCAAACAAGAGGGTCCACCAAGGGGCTTGACCTTGAGAACAACCAGACCTCAGACCTCAGGATCCAAAAGACCGCAGACAGACCCTGAGCACGAAGATAAATCTGAGAAGCTGCTGGACTAACGATGGCTACCCAGAATCAGGAAGTTCAGAAGAGAAAGATTAATAACAACAATAAGAAATCGTTAGCACTCAACAACTTTTACACAGAGAAAATCCAGTCAACCGAGCAAACAGAAGAGGAGAACAAACAAGCATCCGGACCCTACCAAAATAATGAAAACTGGTCACAAGCTCTTGAAGAGTTCAAAACTGAGATGATGAGAAAGTTGGAAAAGATTTGGTTAGAGAAATGGGAAATAGCTCAAAAGGAAATCAGGCAAGAAAATAACAGTTTAAAAGGCAGAATTTTGCAATTGGAAAGTGAGGCTCAGAAATCAAATGAACTGATAACCAAATTGAACACCAGAAATGACCAGAATGAAAAGGAAAACCAAAATATTATAGCCGAAAACCAGGCCCTAAAGGCTAGAATTGAGCAATTAGAAGCTAATGATCTCTCAAGACAACAAGAACAAATAAAACAAAGTCAAAAGACTGAAAAAATAGAAGGAAACATGAAATATCTCCATGAGAAAGTGACAGACCAAGAAAACCGGTCTAGAAGAGACAATTTGAGAATCATTGGTCTCCCCGAAAAAGGAGAAATTAATAGAAATTTGGATTCCATACTAAAAGAAATTATTCAGCAAAACTGCCCTGAAGTTCTACAACAAGAGGGCAATATTAGACATTGAAAGGATCTATAGATCACCCTCTACACTAGACCCAGAAAGGACAACGCCAAGGAATATAATAGCCAAATTCAAGAGCTTCCAAGAAAAAGAAAAAAATCTTACAAGAAGCCAGAAAGAGACAATTCAAATATCAAGGAGCACTAATCAGGATTACACAGGATCTGGCAGCCTCCATGCTAAAAGACCGCAAGGCTTGGAATATGATACTCAGAAAGGCAAGAGAGCTGGGCCTGCAACCACAGATCAAATAGCCATCAAAACTGACTATATACTTCCAGGGGAAAGCATGGGCATTCAACAAAATTGAAGATTTCCAAGTATTTCCACAGAAAAGAACAGGACTAAATGGAAAGTTTGATATCCAACCACAAAAATCAAGAGAAACATGAAAAGGCAAATAAGAAACAGAGGGGAAAGAAAGAAAACTCATACTTTTTAAATTTGCCTTTTTAAGGGCCTCAGTAAGATCTAATTATCTGTATTCCTATGTGGAGAAATGCTATGTATAATTCTCTGTAGTGAACTCTATTCACAATTATAGTATTCACTACTATAGTAATCAGAAGAATAATTCATAGGGAGAGAGTGGAATACTAAATGGTCTAAGATGAGAAGGGGGAGTGGAAAGAGGGGGGTGAATAGTAGGGACACCAAGAGAAACTTGAGTGAATAAGAAAAATGGGATATTCTATTACACACAAAGAGGGCATGGGAAGGGGAGGGGACAAATACTATTATAAGGAGAGGAAGAGAGCATTAAGAGGTAATATTTAAACCTTACTCTCAGTGTAATCAACCCGGAGAGGGAAGAGTAGCTATATTATCCATTGGGATATAAAAATCTATCTAACCCTACTGAGAAAGTCAGAAGGGATAAACCAAGGGGAGCAGGGGAGAGGGGAGGTCAAAAAAGGGAAGGGAGAAGAAGGGGGAGGGAATTTATTAGGGCTTCAAAACAAAAAGAGGGGAATAACAAGGTAGGGGGTAGAAAGGGAAGTCAATCAAGGGAGGGGATAAGGGATAGGGTCTTAATAGCAAACCACTGGTTTAAAAGGAAATAGTTTAAGAAGAAGGGGTAGGAATAGGGAAGGATACGAAAATGTCAGCGAAAGCACAACTTATAATTTTAACTCTGAATGTGAATGGGATGAACTCGCTCATAAAACGGAAGCAAATAGCAGAGTGGATTAGAAACCAAAATCCTACCATATGTTGTCTACAAGAAACATATGAGGCGGGTGGACATACACAAGTTTAAGGTTCAGGGCTTGAGCAAAATCTTCTGGGCGTCAAATGAGAAAAAGAAGGCAGGAGTGGCAATTGTGATTTCTGACAAAGCCAAAGTAAAAATAGATATGATTAAAAAAGACAGGGAAGGTCATTACATCCTGATTAAAGGCAGTATAAACAATCAGGAAATAACACTGCTCAATATGTATGCACCAAGTGGCATAGCATCCAAATTCATAAAGGAGAAACTGGCAGAGCTCAAGAAGGAAATAGATAGTAAAACCATAATAGTGGGAGATCTAAATATCCCTCTTTCAGATCTAGATAAATCAAACCAAAAAATAAATAAGAAAGAGGTAAGAGAAGTGAATGAAACCCTAGAAAAATTAGAGTTAATTGATATGTGGAGAAAAATAAATAGGGGCAAAAAGGAATACACCTTCTTTTCAGCTGCACATGGTACATTCACAAAGATCGACCATGCATAGAAACATTGCAAACAAATGCAAAAGAGCAGAAATAATAAATGTAACCTTCTCAGATCATAATGCAATAAAAATATTAATTAGTAAGGGCACCTGGACAGGTAAATCAAAAACTAATTGGAAATTAAATAATATGATTCTCCAAAACCAGCTAGTCAAAGAAGAAATCATAGAAACAATCAACAATTTCATTGAAGAGAATGACAATGATAAGACATCCTACCAAACTCTCTGGGATGCAGCCAAGGCAGTACTCAGAGGAAAATTTATATCCTTGAGTGCATATATTAACAAATTAGGGAGGGCAGAGATTAATGAATTGGGCATGAAACTCAAAAAGTTAGAAAGCAAGCAAATTAAAAATCCCCAGATGAAAACTAAATTAGAAATACTAAAAATCAAGGGAGAAATTAATAAAATCAAAAGTAAAAGAACTATTGAATTAATAAATAAGACTAGAAGCTGGTATTTTGAAAAAACAGATAAAATAGACAAAGTACTGGTCAATCTAATAAAAAAAAAAAGGAAAGAAGAAAACCAAATTGACTGTATCAAAGATGAAAAGGGAGACCTCACCTCTAATGAAGGGGAAATTAAGGCAATCATTAAAAACGATTTCGCCCAATTATATGGCAATAAATATAGCAATCTAAGAGATATGGGTGAATATTTACAGAAATATAAATTGCCTAGATTAACAGCAGAAGAAATAGAATACCTAAATAATCCCATATCAGAAAAAGAAATTGAACAAGCCATCAAAGAACTCCCTAAGAAAAAATCGCCAGGGCCTGATGGATTCACAAGTGAATTCTATCAGACATTCAAAGAGCAACTAATCCCAATACTATTCAAATTATTTGATATGATAAGCAAAGAAGGTGTCCTACCAAATTCCTTTGATGACACAAATATGGTACTGATTCCAAAGCCAGGGAGATCAAAAACAGAGAAAGAAAACTACAGACCAATCTCCCTAATGAACATAGATGCAAAAATCTTAAA